>NW_012123709.1:7490206-7525069 GCF_000951035.1 Colobus angolensis palliatus
TGAGCAGCACAAAGGGCAGGGCACAGGACCCGGGTGCTGCTGGAGCAGTGGGGCAGGCTTGGTAGCGCAGAGGGCAGCAACTCTGGAGCCCAGGGCACCAGGCATGCAGCACAACAGAGGCAGCATCAGAGACAACCACAAATACGTATGGATGCACTCTTATTACTTGGGTAGTAAGAATGAAAGCAAGACAAAAATGTAGACCCTCGGACCCAATTTGAGTTTTTCTAGTCCTGTCAGTACAGTTTCCTCTAAAACATATACTTTGGCTTGGAAGAGTTAGAGTTCTCACGACTAACAAAACAATTCTCTGCAGATGTAATACGTGCTATCCCAGTCCCCGCCACGCTTGAAAAGCAATAATCAGATCTGCTGGAGTTACTAAATCTGCTCAAGGACCATCTTCTTTTCAACGGAGAATTTTACAGAATCATAATAAAACCAAGTACACACTAGTTTCCCTTAACCTGGCTTTCAGATTAATTCAGGGTTTGGCTAAGCTCTTAGCCTCACACTGACTCGAAAATCCAAATAAATATTTATGGCCTAGAGGGCATGTAAAGCAAAACGCCTCACCAGAGGGCAAATGGGAAAGGAAACAGCATTTCAGCCTCAAAGCAGGGAGCAGCAAACAGCTTCCACTCCATTCTCTGTCCAGGCAAGCCTTCCAAGTAAGTGTCAGAGAATGGGATACATGTTTATGCGTGACCAAGCTAAAGTACAGTTTAAAAAAAAAAAAAAAGGAGCCCCCAGGTCCTGCCAGAAAAGGAGGCAAGACCTACTGCTGCGTTGCTGACAGGGAGATGTAATTCCATGGAAGGCCTGACATTTAAAGCCATATGTATCATACAATGTTTTGAACTGTGAAACCAAGGTGCAGTAAGTGAGAGAAACAATAACTACAAAAAGAAAGAAAATTCAGAGGGAGAGGGGCAGAAGGGGACATTTTCAGGAGCCATGAAGAGCACAGCATACTTTGTCACCTGACATATACTAGAGACTCAGGACCCACCAAGCAAACCCAGGCAGAATCAATGAACTTCTCAAGGTCTAAACACTTTTGGGACTGAGAAAATGGAGGTTTATACCCCTAGCAGCAATGCTACTGAAAATTCTTCAGATTTTAATTAGCTCCCATGCATCAGCAGCAGAGCAGCCAAAATGTACCAGAGTCCGGAAGTTAAAAGAATACACTTTCTGGACTGTGTTAGGCTCTCCATATACCTGAATATCTCACGATTAAACTAATTAATGCATATAACCATGGATGGCACATACTGTAGGTTTAATAAAGGTGAACTATTACTGACATCTTTACCAATAGTTATAAAACTGTGATCTGCAGAGCCCTGGGGGCCCGAGACCCTTTAGATACCCTTTAAGTCCAAATGTGTTTTCATAAAAATTCTAAGAGATTGTTTGCCTTTTTCATTGTGTTGATAATTGCACTGATGGTACAAAAGCAATAGTGGGTAAAACTGCTTGTGCCGTAGCTTGAATCGAGTTAGCAGCATCCAACTATACTTTTTATTGCCACACTTCCAGATAAATGTCCAGTTTCACATAAGGATGTCCTGAATAAAGCAGTAAAAATTATTTTTATTAATCATAAACTCTTGAGTTTACATCTTTAAAATATCCTGTGTGATAGAATGGCACATAGAAAGAAAAGAGGTAAAGCACTTTTGCTATGTATCAAAGTTCAGTGGCTTTTCCGGAGGAAAAGCACTTGCGTGATGGAGTTGTGAGCTAAACCAGCCGCTTACTTCATGGAATGCCATTTTTAATTAAAGAACGACAAACTATGGTTAACTTGAAAAAAATGAAAAAAATGAAATGAAAAAAGTAAGCCTTTCACTTCAAATGACAGTATTTGTTGCCAATAATGAAATTTGAGCTTTAAAGTGAAAATCAGAATTTTGAAAAATGTTTATCTGCCACTGGGAGCTCAATAGCTTCCCAGCACTTAAAGACTTTTCTGATTAAGCTACGTTAACAAATGTGATTTGAAAAGTATTTTATAATGAAATGTGTCAAGATTTGGAAGTTCTGATTAACTCAGTGAACCAATAACCTCTCAATGATCAATGAATGATGTTACAAAAATATTCATAGGTAAAAGATCCATTCAACGTGTGAGACAGACCAACACATTTTTATGTAACGAAGTACATAAAAATCTAGTTAACATGGTTTCAGATTCCACATGCCAACTAACTTTTCAGAAACTACTACTTATTCAGATATAGTATTACAGAAGAATATTCACAATTATTGGAAAAGGCTATGAAAAATACTACTACCCTTCCAATCATATATTTAAGGCCATTTTTCTTCCTATTCTTTAACCAGATATAAGAATCCAGCTGCCTTCAATGAAGTCAGACATTAAAGAGATATAATCATGCAAAGAAATGTCACTTTTTGTTTTGAAACATTTAGTTTCCATAAAAGCATTTTTATGTAACACGTAGTAAGGTTTCTATTTTTAAACGAATAAATATTTAAATGTTAATTTTAATTTTATATTTGGTAAACACTGATAAATATAATCCACATAAACTAAAGCCCTTGGGGTTCTCAGTAATTTTCCATAGTGTAAAAGGGTCCCAAGACCAAAGGGTTTGAGAACCACTGACCTATATAAGAGGCCTACGCTGAAGTGAGGCTGTGATTGGAAACCAAAGCTTTCTCTCCAGCTAAAATGAGACCTGTTCTATTAGGGCTGCATGATTCCGATCAAGTAGCTAAGACCTGAACCTAGAAATCTACAGATTAGGAAGCTTTCCATGTTTACTTCTGGATGGGAGTGGGGTATGTGTGAGATTAAATGTGAGTATCTCATGTAAGAAGAGGATCTCATATAAGAAGAGTAAGACACCTCACATTGAGAAATAAAGTGAGGATTAAAGAATCATTATTTTGAAAATTGAATCCTGGCAGTCAAGGGCCCTGGCTATTATTCACTCCTCACCAAACGGCAACCTGCTAGCCTGAAGGGCTCCTAATGCTTTTCTTCTCCTTAATTTGGGCTTAAGAACAGTCATCTTCTAAGAGAGGAGGGAGCCAGGCTTGTATTATGCTGAGGCTGCATGGCTTTCCTCAGCCTGCTCTGCACATACACAGAGAAACGTGGGCTGCAGGCTGGAAGGGGAGGCACTTAATTCTTTGTCCCCAACATTAACTGATCCTCCAGCAATGACTTTGCTCTAATTAATACTGGAAACTAAAGCTGTCAACTACAGGAGGCTTTGCCCTGAAGTTGATATGTGTCCAGGACTCAGGACATATCCAATTCACAAGTTTCTGCCTGTCTTCATCTGAGTAGCTAACTCCAGTCATGCTACTTCTAAGTTAGCTTTTAACTGACCAGCATTTTCTGGGTATCTGTTACATGCCCGTTGCTAAGACCTTGGGAAAAGCACAGTATTTGGGCAGAAGTTTCCTGATTTTCCAGGTACAGTCTGTCACAGCTTCCCTTGGCTAGGAAAGGGAAGTCCCTTGACCCCTTATGCTTCCCGGGTGAGGCGACGCCCCACCCTGCTTTGGCTCGCCCTCCGTGGGCTGCACCCACCGACCAACCAGTCCCAATGAGATGAACCAGGTACATCAGTTGGAAATGCAGAAATCACCCGTCTTCTGCGTCAATCACGTGGGGAGCTGCAGACTGGAGCTGTTCCTATTCGGCCATCTTGGAACGGAGCCCCCAGTTTTGGTCGGATTTTCAAACAGCAAAGGAGGGACTTATTTCTTGTGAATATATTTGAATCTCTTTCATAAACAAAGAGCAACAGAGATGTTAAGAAGGGTTATAACTAAATACTGATTTTATTTCTGTTGCTTTTCTGAGTTCATCTTTGGAAATGCTACCCTTTAATGACTACAAAGCACTTCAATATTCAGAAGAAACATGACTCTCAAAGTGGGACAGCCACCAGGAGCAAGATGATGTTGAGGTGAAGAGGTTAAATCTACCATTTGCCACAATGTATGGCCAGTCTTACTCTTTCACATATGCACACATGCATGTGCATACCACTTTACCCCACTCAGAACCACCACACATAATAAGGACGCCTCAGCAGACCTTGTTGCATCTCTAGGATTTTTATGCACTGACTTAGCAGAATTTCAAGAAGGCCTTGTCAAGTGCACTTGATGGTTCAGTTTATGGGATTATAATACAGTGCTCTTTTCAAAAAGGAAAAAGAAAGAAAAATATGTCGCCAAGCACCTGTTTTCTGATGAGATATAAAGCAAATCCTCTTGAACAGAATGTCTTAGGGAAGCTAGTCATGTACAGATGGTTTCTTTGATAATTATAAATGGCTTCATTTATGAGATTATTATTAACACTCTAATTCACTTCACTTTTGCAATTAGTGTAATTAGGGGTAGTCACATTAAGGCAATGATATCAAATATATGATCTATAAGCTGCATTTTAAATGATTATTCAGGCTAACTCTGAACGGAAATATTTCCAAGGCACTGTATTGTTTAGGGAGACTTGATGCCTGAGGGATATTTCAAAAAGGAAAAAGAAAAACAAAACTACTCATTACCTAATTTTTGGACTAGTCAGACCTTTTATATAACAACAAAGAGTTAGAGTGTCTTTAAATTTGAGTTAGCCTTAGTACATCAGTTTGGAGCCCAGGTGTCACTTCTTGTTAAGTTGTTTATTCCCTTTCACTTGTCATTTTGTAACTTTCTCCTCTGACTTTAGAACCCAAGCCCACCATGTGTGATCCTTACGAGAAATTCTCTAGAGATTCACCTACCAAAGTTGGTGTAACTCCTTTTTAAATGGTAAAATTACCAGCTTTGCAACGCCAACTACTTTAATTTTTTAGTTTAAATTTTTAGGCTGCAGGGGTCTGTAAAGATTCTTTTATTTCCTCCTCCAAATTTAGATCACAATCCAAGTGGCCACCAGGCAATGAAGTACATTATCAAAGAGGAGAGGTTGGCCACTGGCAAAGGAAATTCCTGCACCTTAAAGATCTCAAACCTATGCTGGTGTTATATTTTTGTGAGTGCTCTTAAATCTGGGTCAGTTTGGAAGAAAAAGTCACCCAATTACTTTGAGAAGAGGCAGCAAACAAAACTGCACCGTACTTAGGTTACACTTAGAAAGCAATTTATAATGCTCACATCACAATGGGAAAAGAAAAATAATTATGTGCATCTAAAGGATGTACACTTATTTTTAAGTTCTAAGTGGCTGAAAAATCAGCTTGTGGCATGCTATGAATGCTCTGGAGGCATGAACAGGTGGTAGATAATTTCGAAGTGTAAAGAACGAGTGTATTTTGACCTCTACTTTCTTTATCCCAGTAGTAGGCTAAATAATGTCCCTCCAGCTCCCCCAAACGTCCATGTCCTAATTACCAGAACCTACGAATATGTTACCTTACAAAAGAGACTTTTCAGATGTGAAGAATCTGGGAAAGGCATGAAATGTATATTCTCCCCTAGAGAGTCCAGAAGGAATGCAGCCCTACTAGCCTATTGTTGACTTGTGACCTCCAGAACTATAAGAAATAAATTGGTGTTGTTTGCAGTACCATTAAGTTTGTGATAGTTTGTTATAGCAACAATAGAAAACTAATGTACTCCAGCTGTTAAGAAAGTCTTGGGTGGAGGATGCTTAACTCTTTTCTGAAGCTACAAATCAGACTGGAGAGTCTCCATTAGAAAGCCATGACAGAAGTGCCCACAGAAACTGGGATCTGAGAGAGATACAGTCTTCTATGTATTGTTGAGGCAACTGGAATAAATTGCAGGGCTATTGATGTAACTGAGGTCTGCCTGAATCTGGCTCAGAGCTCTTGAGAAGCCAGAGCCGACATTAAACACAGAAAGCACCTACTGCAGAACTGTTGTGGACCATTAGATAACATATGTAGATTACAGACAGCACAGTCTCCAGTTTTTAGAACACAGCTTTTCTTTTTGCCCTGTTCTTCCTCTGAAAATCATGAGCTAGAACTGGCTGCATGTCAATATTAACCCCTGAATAAATGAAGGACGCTGAAGATAACCATCATGCATAATGAATATTACTGACCACAAACACAGCACCCGTTTGTCTCTTCTTCCTTAACAGAACCCTGCTTTTTGCACAGGTTTCTGCTTCTCCAACTTACAGCCTATGCTCCTCAGGAATGTAAAATGACCCAAACTTATTTCAAAAATAGACCCTGTTGACTTAAGTCAACCAGCATGTTCTGTTTTCTAGGTCACACTCTGGTACACGGATTGGCCTGTGACCAGGTTTTTGTAATCAAAAGTGATCTCAGGATCCTTGCTTGTCATACCAGGGCAGGATAAACTTTCTCACTTTTCCCTCGGACACTGTAGTGCATGGATATGAGGCCCAGAACTGCAACCACCATCTTACTGCCAGCTCGAGGGCAAAGCTGGAACAACAAGCAACATGACTGCCCGGAGAGTGAGCAGAGCCCCTGGATAAACTCAGCCCTTGGCTGGCTCCATCGCTAAACTCACAGGTGTCAGTCAATGAAATCCATTAATGGCTATTCTACCTGAGTTGGGCTTCCTGTTGTTTGTTTGCTGAAAGCATCTGAAAAGATAAACACGGAGATGAAGTTCTTATGATCTATGCTTTGTATACTCATTTCAGAAGCTGAGGTACACAAACGTCCAAGTACCAGGGCATCAAGCTGAGCACTATTTTATTTAATCCTTATATTCCCTAGCCCCCACCCACCAGGATAGGAGCTCTTACTATTCTCATTTTTCATACAGAGAAACTGAAATATACAGAGGTTAAGAAACTTGCCTAATACTACAATCAGTTAGTGAATGTCAGGGCTTGGGCTCCAACCTACGCTGCTGGAGTCTAACCACACCTACTTGACCATCTTAGAGCTGCTTACTTTCAATGGCTCCATAAAACTCAGAAAAATAGTTATCTTTATTAGTGCTTTAAATTTATGTTATACTGTCTAGATGATGCTCTTTTAACAAACCATAAAATGGATTCAGAAATAAAATCCCCCAAACCATAAAGCTTTAGTTCTTTTTCTGATTCTCAGGCTGGGCAGATTACTCATTTTCCCAGAGCCTTGATTTCTTCACCAATAAAATGAAATTAGCAATATAAAATTTATGTTGAAGAAAATGAATGTAAGTGTGGTATGGGAACAAGAGTGCTGGGCAGGGAATAAGAGTCTTTTGTTCTAGCTCTGGCTGTGTGACCTTGGGCAAGTCACCTACCTCTCTGTGTCTCTGTGCACTTCTTTGCAGTCAAGTCACTTGTGGCTTAATATTCCATGATTCTATTTCTATTTGACCCACGGAGCTCTTGAAAGGGTTGTGTCAATTTACTAAAACGGTAAATGAAAGCCTTTGGCTTCACTGGGTTAAATTAATGAGCATCAAGAATTTTACCACCAGGTTTTACTGCCCTATTTTGATGGTACCCGGCTTGCTTTTCCTAACAGTAAAACCTGAGGATGAAGAAATAAAATCTCAAAATTCCAGTGGTTACTGACTATGGTGAGTAAAGTGGCCATTATCAAAGCATCACTGCACATCACTAATCATTTACATCGAGGAGATGAGCTGTGGCAACTTGATGGCCTTTTTGATGACTGTCCTGATTGCTGGCAGAGAAATGAAGCTTCCTGTGTCAGGGGTCAGGTGGTGCAATAACACCCTCTAGATTTAGTTGGGAAGATTTACAGGGGTTAGGAGGTGGGACTCATGCCCTCTGTGTTCTGTGCCCTAGAGCTTCCTCCAGGCCAAAAGTCTGGTCTGAACTACAAAGTCATCAAATATCTACTACTTATTAGCAGAGAAGGTCAGGGAAAAAGTTAAATCCATGGACTTCAAGAGGACTTCTGGAGAATTCATCACGCAAACTTCTTTGTGCTTCCCCAGTGCCTCTCTGGCCCAAGTTGTGTGGTAGGTACCATTTTGGTCTCATTTTGCTGGAACAAGGATGTTGTTGCGATTACTCAGAATAAAGTTACAAGGCTCTCTGCAGTGAAAGGAAAAACCTGTGAAGACAATCTGGAGCATTGTTCTTGGGTGATCAGAAGAACTGCTCTGTTTACAGCGTGTTATCAGGGCACATGAACAGGCACTGGCTGTCAGACCCCTCGAGGGCGTGATGGTGTAGGGCTGGCTCCAGCCTCCACGGGAAACAGCAGGGCACATCCCAGGTCTGGATTTAATTTTTGAGTACGTACACTTGTATCCTTCTATACTGGCTTCCTTGGTTCAAGAATAAAAGTCCAAACTGCCTTCTAGAACATCCTACCTCTCATTATCATAATGTATTAGTCCATTCTCACACTGCTATAAAGAACTACCCGAGATTGCGTAATTTATGAAGAAGAGAGGTTTAATTGACCCACAGTTCTGCAGGCTGTACAGGAAGCACGGCGGCGAGGCCTCAGAAAACTTACAATTGTGGTGGAAGGCGGAGGGGAAGCAAGCACATCTTATCATGGCAGAGCAGGAGAGAGAGAGCGCGTATGAAGGGGGAAGTGCTACACACTTTCAAACAACCCGATCTTGTGGGAACTCGATAATGAGAACAGCACAGGGGAAGTCCCGCCCCCATGATTCAATCATCTCCCACCAGGTCCCTCCTTCAACACACAGGGATTACAATGTGACATGAGATTTGGGTGGGGCCACAGAGCCAAACCATATCAAATAATCCAGCCAACATTTACTAAGAGCTTCCGGTGTCCCGCTCTTCATTAAAACTGACAAGACAGGTGTGGGAGGGACTGAATTTCCCCAACAATGATGGCCCTTCTTAACCCAAGCCTCACTTTATGGTTTATTTAGGCAAAGCAACGCTTCAATGGAATAAACAAAACCAAGTTCCTATAAATAGGTGGTAGTGAGTGCCGTCCAAGGAGAAGGCATAGTGGATGTGAAGCCTCCTGACTCTATCCATGATTGGCTGTGAATCCCACAAAACTGCCCCAGTCATACTGGCCCACAGAGCTTGGCTCTCAGGACAGGCTGTGTCTCGATAGGCTCGTGACAGGTGTGTATTTCTGCTAAATCTGTTTCCAAAATTCCCTCCGTCTGTGGTTTTCTACCTTGGGCAGAGCCTCCACATCTCTAAGGATGGAGACAAGTGTAGAAGCAAAAAGTGTCACTCCCAGAACTGCTTCCCTAGCCAGGTAGATACCCATCCCTGAGAGAGGCAGCCCTGCAAGCCACCAGTGAGACTGTGTTTGCAGCCTGATTCTGCCAGCCCTGCTTTAGAGCCCCAGGGGGTTTCATCCATCAGACTAAGATAATTAGCCTGTTTTTGAAATCTGTCAGCCAGCCCCATAATCACTTTCTCAATACATGTAGGCGATTAAATGACCGATGATGACGGTGGGGAAAAGAGCACAGTGAGGACAGAGGGCGTCTGCTGATGTGTTAGGGAGGGATGCCTCTGAAATAAAGATGAGGCAGAGACAGCACGGCGAAGGACTCAGGGACCTGGGGCCTCTGTCTTCACTCAGCTGAGAAAGTAATCGAATTGCTTTCTAGTTTCAATATAGAGAATAAGTGATTATGAGGCAGGCTACTGGCCATGTACCCTAAATATCCGTGCTTCCCTGTCCTGCTCTCTCCATCCCCATGGCCCCCTTTCCAGGCATCCCTGCACAGTGCTCTGGAAAGACTGTGGATCCGGCATAGGGAATGCAATTCAGATCTTGGCCTTTTTCTTACTTGTTGCAAGACTTTGTCCAAATTATTTTTCTACCCTCAGGCTTAGTTGCCTAGTGCATAAAATGGGAGCCTAGAGGTCACTATACTTGGTTGCTCGTTGCGATGATAAAATCAAATGAGGTAAGGTGAAGTGCCAGGCACAGTACTGGGCACAAAGTAGGTACTCAATTAAGTGTTTGACTTTCTCTCTCGTGAGAAGCAAACTATCTTCCCCATCACTAAAGCACAGGCTACCAAAAGAGAGGGCCTGACACTGATTAATTAAACAGATCACAGAACACTTTTTAAGCATCTATGACTGTGAAGCGCCATTCCAGGAGGCCAATACGATGAGTTTTGATCCCTACTTTGCCATCTCTGAGGTAGGCAAGTTGCTTAACGCCTCGGCTTCCCTGTTTCCTCATCTCTCAGCTAGGACTAATGATGCCTGTTTTGTTTGCCATTCAGGGTATCAAGGCAAATGAGACCGTGTGGAAAATCTTCTTGCAACCTCTATGGAGCTAAATAAAAGGAAAGCTCTGCCCCTGTTCCCACACTTATGCCGTCTGCATGTCTGTCGTGTACTTGTCCATCTCTCAGGAATCTATAATGCTCTCTTTAATGCCTTCTTCTTCTTCACATCTCTAATTGGGTGCCAGGATATGGCAACCCTACCTCTAACATGTCTGACACCTAGAAAATACTCTTTGTTGCCACCACCTTTTCTATTGCTGCTGTGACAAATTATCACAAATTTAGTGGCTTAAAACAACAGAAATTTCTGGTCCTGTGATTCTATAGATCAGAAGTCTGACCCAGATCTAGAATGAAATCAAGGTGTGGCAAGGTGCAGTCCTTTCTGAAGGCTCTGGGAGACAATCCATTTCCTTGCCTTTTTTTTTTTTTTTTTACCTTCTAGAGGCAGCATACATTTGTTGACTCATGACCCCTTCCTTCAGGAAATTTAAGCCACACCCTTCTCATGTTGCATATCTCTGGCTCTCTTCTGTCACTCTCTCTCACTCTTAAGAACCCTTGTGATTACTTTGGGTTGACTCCCATAATCCAGATTTCCTGATTAGCAAACCTAATTCCATTTGCATTTTTTTTTTTTTTTTGACCATTTAACCTAACATATCCACAGGTTCTAGGAATTCGGATGTGAACGTCTTTGGGGGCCATTATCCTGCCTACCACACCACCCTTATTCAAGTCCTCAGAACCTCTCACTCAGAGCACTGCGATGAAATTCTAATGGGTGCCCCTGTTCCCAATGTCTCCCTGCTGTAGGGAGGGCTATGCAAAGCTGGTAAGGGCTAAATCATTACTTAAAAGACTATTGTCTCGCTAAAGCAGTTTGATTTGTGCCTAATATGGCAGGTAATCAACAAACAATAGCCAAAAAATAGTTAAAATGAAGCGCTCACTATGTGCCAGACACACATTCAAGCAATTTGCATATATTAACTAATGTAATGCTTATGTCAACCCAATGAGGTAAGTATGTATATGCCACGTCCATTTTATAGATGAGAAAACTGAGGCACAGAGAAGCTGTCTCATGCTCAGTCTCCTGGATATCGTGAATTTTGGGAGAAGTTAAGAATTTAAGACTAGGTAGCCTAACTCCAGAGCCCTGTGCCATAACTATCTCAGTATTGTTAAGTAAATAAATGACTTAGTCCTCAAGAACCTTTCACAGCCATTGCCTATAGGGGGCAGGATGTTCTTACATAAGTGATAAGGATGGAAATTGAAATCAGGTTGACAAAGCTTTGAAGTTTTATGCCACCTCTGTGTGATTCTGGCAAGTTACTTACTCTGTCTTTACTTCAGCTTCTTCAATTGCAAAACAGAAATAAAATTGTGTATTGCAGATTGTTCTCATGAGAGTGAAATGAGGTAATATTTATGGAAGTGCTCAAGACAATGCTCAGGACAAAGTGGGTACCACGTAAGTGTTAGCCCCTCCCTCCCCACAACTGGGAGACCAAATATTATAAAATAACATGGGTATAACAAAGAGTAACACTCTAAGCCTGCATAAGGTGTAGCCGCTGGATGTTTTCAAGATGTTCTGTATTTTAACACCACTTTTTTTTTTTTTCATTCTGACCCATCTATTCTTTTTTATAATTCAGCCAATCTCAACTTGCTGCCACTCCTGTATATGACATGAACTTTGCTGCCCGTGGGCCTTTGTTGAAGCAGTTTTTTTTTTTTCATTGAAAATGCCTTTTCCTTCTTATTTTCTCCATCCATCTACATTCTTTACGGACAATTTCTCAACCCCTCCTCGGGCCACCTACTGTATTTTGTCTGTACTTTTATTACAATACATCCAACCTCATGATTATTTTCAGTTGCCTCCCTGTTTTCTTCATTTTTAAGAGCCTCAAGTGACCAATATCCAGTTGGAGGTCAAAAAGATTTGTGCCACAGACCTGAGTGTGGAAACAAGTATGACACGCTCCCTGCATTAAGACCCAGCGAGGAAAACAAATACATATACAAACACCTCACATAAGGTGGAAAGTCATACATACACTATTAGAAATTCCACAGAATGGAAGGGGTAGAGGGAAGGAGAATGAGTGTGAAAGACTTCACGGAGGAGGCGTTTGTGTGTGTGTTTAGGGAGAGGCTCTTTGGAGAGAATTTAGAGAAGAGGCTTAGAAATACTGCCTGAGCTCTGTAGACGTACTTACTACTAAGTTATCTTACTTTGCATGTGAGTATTTGTGTTGAGGTGCTGGGACTTCTTTTGTATAGATGTTTTCTTTGTCTCAGCACTAAACATGCTACAGCATTTAGCTGGCAGAGAATTTTGGTTTAGGGCTGCTAGACTGTTCAGTGAATAGGCAAGAGCTAACACAGGTAGGGGCTTTGGGGCTTGACAGGGTCAAGGTCACCTCCAGTCCTGGTCTTCATTAGAAGAAGAGTGGCAGGGGAGAGCAGGTGTTATTCAAGGCCAAGAGTACCAACTAAGCTCTGTGAGAGGTAACATTCTGTGGCAAACAGCACAGGGCTAAAGACAGAAGAGGGATATTCACCTCCTTCAGACAGACTCAACCATGCTCACCTATAACTCAGTTCTTAACCGAGGCCACCCAAAGCTGAATTGCAATGAGTCATCTCAAGGACTCTAAGCACGGAGATAAGATGCCAGCATGGAGCTTCCTTCTCCCATGGGAAAGCATTCAACAAATGGCAGAGATCAAGAATGTACCAAATTTTAATCTGTAAAATTTGACAGGTGATTTTTATTTTGTTAATTTTAGAATTTAGCAGAAATATCTGGTCAGCCTCTGCTGGAAGAATAATTCAGTGCCTATATATTTACATTCAAGGAAATGCTGCTTAAACTGCAGTGCTGGAGAAGTACTGGCCAGAATGAACAGGCAAAAAATTTTCTAGGGAATCTTCTGGATGGAGACATGGAAAAAAAAAAGTGACTTAGTACAGTGACTACTATTGTTAGATTTTTTCGCTTGTTCATTATCATTTGATCCTTTGGTAATATTGTAACAGCTTTCATTAACAATATGGCTTGGAGTTAACTGAGGCAAATCCCTTCAACATTGAGCCAGCTAGCACATTTCAGAACATGAGTTTCAGGACACTGTCGCTCTCTCTTTCCTAGAAAAGTTGTGGCTTCTCTGCAGGTCATCTGGCCAACATCAGCTTCTCATAGCGGAGGGACCGAAGGGTGGGCCCATCACCACCGTATCTGAAAACGATTCAGATCTTTGGTTTGCTGAACTTTTAAGTGTTAAAACATTGAATTCCGCTGGGTTCAGATTTTGAGTCACAATAGTGAGATATCTCACAGATGTAGTAGGCAAGATACAAAGAGTGATTTTAAAGAGCCATTCCATATGTGTTTGCAGCTCATGGTATGTATGCTGGTAAGCTCTTTGGCAAGCCTCATGGTACAGTGGAAAAGCACAGTATAATACAGACAGTCAGAAGACCTGCCTTCAAGCCATAGCTTTACTCACTTTAGGTACCTTGGGCTGGTGACAATCAGACACCAGATGTTTTTCTGGAACCAGATAAGGGTGGAAAGAATAAACAAGTACCTCTTAATTCTTCTGATTCCTATTCCCCCAACTATACGATGGAGGAGTGTAGAACACTTAACAGCAGTACATGAATATGTGTGGAAGTATTTGGTAAACTGCCAATTCATTGTAGAATGTTTCTAACACTATCTACACTTTTATTATTTCATCAAATGCAAGGGTAATAGAAATCAGATAGGCAATAACATGAACAAAGTTACCAATAATTTCAAGGATTTTGACCTTTTAATGCCTCTGGTTCTGCAGTCAGCAACCGTGTCTCCATTTGATCAGATTAAAAACAATTTATGGGGGTGGTGGTTGTTAAACCACTCTCCAGAATTTATTTTAAAATGCCAGGCTTGAGTGAGGGGATTCATCATGTCTGGAACATTCAGCAGAGAAGCCAAACATGCCTGACCACCTCGACCATTTCATCTATTTCTGGGATCCCAGGATAGAGAATTTATGACACGAAGTGTGAACCTCTCATAACTCCTCCTGTGGAAAGGAAGAAGCATGAGGTGAAGACACGCAGTCTCATACTGGGCTGGCCTCTCAAGTGTGCACGTTGTGCCAAGACAGACAGAATGTGGTGTGTGTGCCTGAGGCCTGAGGTAGCGGGGCTGCAGACTGCAATCCTTGGTGCCTGAACATCATTCACAGATGTTGGGGGAGGCTTCAGAGAGGCCGGTGACAAGTGACTTCATCTGACTGACTCCATTTACCTCACATGAAATGGTCACCTGGTGGGATTCCCCAGCCATGACATACTCTCTGTTAAAAAGAAGGTAGGAAAAGGCCAGCCGCAGTGGCTCACACCTGTAATCCCAGCACTTTGGGAGGCCGAGGAGGACAGACTGCTTGAGGTCGAAAGTTCACGACCAGCCTGGCCAACATGATGAAACCCTGTTTCTACTAAAAATACAAAAATTAGCCAGACATGGTAGCACATGCCTGTAATCCCAGCTACTTGGGAGGCTGAGGCAGGAGAATAGCTTGAACCTGTGAGGTGGAGGTTGCAGTGAGCGGAGATTACACCACTGCACTCTAGGCTCAGTGACTGAGCAAGACCCTGTCTCAGGAAAAAAAAAAAAAGAACAAGAAGGTGGGAAAGAAGTATTCACTTTCAAAATAGACTCTCAGCAGCTGATATAGGAGACATATGGGTAACTCGGCCTATTCAGTTCTCCTTTGGTTGCAACCACAAAGGGAGTCTAAACTCATGTTTTTGGGGCTTTAGAGTGCGGCTGGCACACCCTCACAAAAGACCCACCCTTTCCAGAGTGACTGATGGAACTACCCTATCAAGGGTTGCCAGTGCTAAGTCCCCCATACACTCTTCCAGAGGTTTCAACACTTCTGCTGATGAACAGTGAGATTTGTTCCCTTCAGAGATATTCTGACAAGGATGAAAGGTCGATATAAAGGGCAGTAAGATGTATGAACCCTGAAGTAGTGTTTTCAGACAAACCGATCCTATCTTGACAGTCAATTGCTCTAGTCTATGATTTGAAAGTGTGTTCTAAGAGGGATAGGAATAGGAAGCAAGATAAAAAGCGACGCTATTAAACCTGAGAAATTCCTTCTTCTTTAGACCAATGATAAATTTGCTGAATGTGTACCAAGGAGAGGACTGATTATATATAATACTCAGACAAGACAATCTTCCTCTTGAAATTTCATGTCTTAGAGACAGTCTAACAGCCCTGCAGAACAAGTTATAATCTTGTTTCATCATGGGTCAAAATGGTAGGAGTCATCGATAGTCTAAGGGTTTTAGAGATAAATCTGGACAAAGCTCGGCATTGTTGAAAAATAGAAAGTTAAAGTCTCTAGGATGCTACATTTTCAAAAATCATACCCCAAATCCAAAAACAACACCCCCAAACTCATATCCTATTTCCTTTACAAACTCTCTTTTATTATTATTTTATTTCCTCTCTGGGACAATTTTCAATTTCCAATTTTTTCAAATGGAAGTGCAGAAACAATTATCGTTAAGAAATAATAATGGTTAAAAGAGGAAGACTACGGAAACATAAAAGAACAGGCATGTATTTACAGGCACCTCTAAGAAGAACAAGAGAGCAAGAACCGACACCAAGCAATCCATCTCAGGTTTCAGAACAGTCTGACAGTAAGTTTCTTCAATCAGAAGAAAGGCAGAATCCAAAATACGTAACAGAACTACCAGCAATTATAACATACTGCCCAGATGCTTTCTTTGAAGTTAAGCAGACCATATCTATCTTATAGTATTTGTTAAAAAAACAGTTACCTTAATTAAGTCTTTGAAGAGCACCCTACCATTTAAAGGCAATGTCACTTACTGGGGCATCTCTCCTCCTCCTCCGTCGGCTGCTCCTTCTCTGGCTTGGGTGGGCCTTTGATTTTGTACACCAAGGCACGGAGTTTTCCGGTCCAGGAGGTGTCCTCCTCCTCCTCTTCCTCTTCTTCCAAAGGAACCCCTTCCAAGCCACAGAACAGGGTGAAAATCCAAAGCAGTACATGAAACCATCATGGCATCAGAAAGAACATTTTAAAAACTGCTTCCATCCTTCTGGAACTTTCTAAAGATACTACAGGCAACCTCTCATAAATATTTACCTATCTTATAGCTTTTGGAAAAAAAAAAGATTGAGTTCCTGTCTATCAGAATATCAAGTAAGTTTAATCCTAAAACGGGTGTTTTGAATCTGTACCCCCGAAACCTCCAGAAGAGTGTATGGGGGATTACATATACTCTTATAGTGTTGAAACCTCTGGAAGCATGTTTGGGGGACGTGGCCCTAGAGTCTGTAGAAGGAGTTAACATTGAGTTATTTCAAATGAAAAACTTGTCAATTACCCACGTATTATTCAACTTACCCATGTACAAGCAACATAAATGCCGAGAGCCACTTAAAACCAGTAGGTACGTATCCAGGTAGAGATTGCTGGCTGAGAAGCCTTAAGGGCAGAAGTTACTAAACACCACCCCCCCCACACACAGCCACACCTAATAGCTAAGAAGCAAAGGGATCAGAATCTTGTTGGATCTGGAAGCTGAGAGTTCCAACTAACTTTAAGTAAATTAGGTGAGGTTTATATAAGGATCAGTTATCTTCATTCTTTTGCTAGAAACCCTGCTTCCTCTTTATATCTCTGCACAGGCTCTTCTAGATAGAAGGAATTTTGATCATATATGCTGCCAGGGTTACTTCTTGTATCTTTTCTGACACAAGTAGTTGGGATAGAGTCACGTCTTGAAAGACAGTATTACAATTTTAAATACAAAAATAACTTCCCAACACACCACTAGCTTTCTAATGAAGGAATCAAAAACAGACTTTTATTGGACAAAGCCTTTCTCTGGGCAGCTCACCACAGTGAAGGAGAAGGTCCTCATGGAAATCATACAGCTCCTCCCGAATCTCCTCTGGGCAGGGGCAGTTCTCTCCCAGTTGAAAGTTAAGAAGCATGTTGATCTTTGAGGGGGAAGAGAAGAATAGCTAGTTGGTTCTCAATGTTGGCCAAGGGAACTCAGATCCCGCCTTAGACAGACACTTACATTCTTTGCAAATTTATTTTGCTTAGTGATTTTTTTTTTTTTTTGGTAAAAGTGGCCAATATTTAAAAGTAACTTTCACCTTTTTCTGATTCTAAAAGTAACTTATTAATTGCATAACATTTGGAAAATATCTAAATAAGAAAATTTACTGTGATCCCACCACCCCAAGATAACTACTGTTAATATTTTAGCTAATGTCTTCCTGACATTATATATGCATACACACAGAATGGATCACATTCCAGATATACCTTTTAAAAATCAGAGTTTTCCGCTTAATGTTACTTGAACATTTTCTTATTTTCTTAATCTAATTTTTAATAGGTGCATTGTAATTATATGGATGAATAATTTATGTAAAATTAACTGTTATGACATATTTGTTTCTATTATTTGTCCTTATAAAGTTGGTTTGAGTTTCCTTTAAAATAATTTTTGTTCATGTCTCTGATTATTTTCTTAGAATAAACTCCCAGAAGCAAAATGACTAGAGCAACAGGTTTGCATATTTTAATAGTTTTTTATATGAATTTACAAATTGCCCTTCAGAAAGCTTACAATAATTTGCATGATTAACAAATTTATACAAGTGTGTATTACTGTGTCATCTTCATTACAGTAATGAGAGTTAACACATTTTCAAATATTTTCAACTGAATGGGTGAAAAATGTCATATCCCTGTTGCTGTAATTTATGCTTAATTGGTGAGGTTGAAATTTGTTTTTTCACACATAAAAATTAATTTTATTTTGTATTTTATAAATTTCCCATCCATATTTTTCCTCCATTTTTCTACTGGGTAATTATCTTAAAAAAATTTGCCCTTGAGCACTTTGCACATCTCTAGATTTTTAACTTTTTATATACTTTTATACTCTAAATGTATTGCCCAGTTTTTAGTCAGCTTTTAAGTTTGTCTACAAGTTTTTGTTTTGTCATGTAGGTTTATGTTTTTCAGTGCCAATCCATCATTCTTTTCTTTTAGTTTTTGTCTCAGGGATTTTTTTTTTTTTTTTTCAAGACAGAGTCTCGCTCTGTTGCCCTGGCTGGAACGCAATGGCATGATCTCGGCTCACTGCAACCAACCTCCACTTGCTGGGTTAAAGCGATTTTCCTGCCTCATGGTCCCGAGTAGCTGAGATTACAGGTGCACACCACCACACCTGGCTAATTTTTTGTATTTTTAGTAGAGATGGGGTTTCACCATGTTGGCCAGGCTGATCTCGAACTCCTGACCTTGTGATCCACCTGCCTTGGCCTCCCAAAGTGCTGGGATTACAGGTGTGAGCCACTGCACCCGGCCTGACTCAGGGTGTTTCGTAGTTTTTGTGCTATGGACCCCTCTGAGAATCTGGTGAAACACATGGATTGCTTCTCTGATTAATATTTTAAATGCACAAAATAAAACACATAGGACTACAAAGAGAAATAATTATACTGACATACAGTTATCAAAACTATAAAAATAAAATTTGTGATGTAGTAACATATGTACTTTTTTATTAACTCATTAGAGAAAATGATCTAGTGGCAGGTCTTACTGTGGTCTTGAGGTAATAAGGAATGAAAATGATTTTTCTAGACACCGTAACCACTGTAACGTGATATGAAAAAATGTGCAATTTTGGTTGGTGACAAAGTCAGTTACTTGTTTTGCTGCCCATATTAAAATAAGAAAAGAAATGCTATCAGAGATCAATGAAAATAAAGCTGTCATTCATTTTGCACTCAGGTTCCTGGGTCCCCGAATTCTGCCCACAGGGCCACGACCCCAGGTCACTGAACATCTGGAGGGCAGAAGACATAAGCAGAGGTAAACATTTTGCTGCCTAAGCCAGGATAACCCAAACTCCTTCTGTTTAGGATTTCTAGGTTGGGCACATTTACAATCTCTTATTAAATCATGAACCTTGTGTAGCATTGTTAGGAGGAACTCTACTCAAAGCTCTAACTGCAAACCATATTTTGGAAGTAGGTAGAGGTATTGCTTGTAAGAAAAAATATCCACAAAACAGGTGGGAAAAGTCATGTTTGTGGTTTTTCTGTGAGCTAAAATTATGGTTAATTATATTAACAACATATGCTGATTCGTTGTTGATTAAAAATAAGATTTGAAGATCTGGTTTCTGAGTTAGAAAACTAGTTTCCTTACTAAAAGATCTCTCTTTTGGCAGAACATTTAGGAAGCAGGGGCTTCCGTGCCTGTAGGACACACAACAGAAAGCTGGGTTGAGCTGAATTTTCTGCTGCAGGCCATGCCCTTTAATAACGTCCTCTTGGAAATGAAAGGGCAGCTGGTTATGCTTGGCTAACTTGCCAGCAACCCTTGGACTACTCTCAGTTTTACCTTCTTTTGTACTTAGTTATATCCCCCCATTTTTTCCATCTTCCTGAATACTCTCTGGATATAGGGCTTAAAAATCTATTTTCTCTTCAAAAGCTGTAGAAGGATATCACTGTTTTAAAATTCTAATTTTCAGGCATCCTATTTTCTAAGTGATTTTGCATGACTATTCTCTGAAATTGATCTAAATCCACCATATCCTTTGATGACATTAAATCTTCCTGATATTGGTAACTCTACGGGTAGGTGCCTTGTAGAAGTGAATACTCTGGAGGGGATGGCAGGAGGACCGCTGAATCTCATAGTGGTAAGTGCCTCTTCTTTCATTTTTATTCCCAGACCAGCGGTATCAACATTACCTGAAAACCTGCTAAAAATGTAAATGCTTGGGCCTCAGCCTAGACATGAGGCCTGGGTGTGGTGGCTCACGCCTGTAATCCCAGCACTTTGGGAAGCTGAGGTGGGTGGATCACTTGAGGTCAGGAGTTCGAGATCAGCCCGCCCAACATGGGAAAACCCCCATCTCTACTAAAAATACAAAAATTAGCTGGTCATGGTGGCGCATGCCTGTAGTACCAGCTACTTGGGAGGCTGAGGCGTGAGAATCACTTGAACCTGGGAAGCAGAGGTTGCAGTAAGCTGAGACCATGCCACTGCACCCCAGCCTGCATGACAGAGCAAGACTCTGTCTCAAAGAAGAAACCCTAGGGGTGAAACCAAGCAAACTGTGTTTTATTAAGCCTTTTAAATGATTCTGATGCTTGCTCAAGAATCACTGGTCTAATATATTAGTGAAGAATTTCTTGAGTTACAGACTTCTGAAATGAGTCTGAAGAGATTGATCAGAGGACTGTTTAGAATACTAAAGGAGGGTACATACTCATCATCCCTTTGCTAGATGTAAAATGAGAAAGTCTTTTGGATTGACTGGAAAAGATTATTTGCGCTGTGCCAAATGCACAGGTATGCTGTTTTGTCAGGAATTACTCTTGAAGGCTTTACAAATGTTGTCAAGCTGTTTTTAGACTGGCAGTGGATCTAAATGGCAGCCCAAGAGATGGTAGAAGGTATGGAGATAGAATGGGGAAAGGAAGGGTGTGAGCAAACATTGTCCTTCCCATGAGCCAGAACCATGAGCAGCTACATCCATGAGGACAGTACTGGGTGGGCAACCCCAGGCTTGGCTGGGAGAAGGAGTTGCCAGAAAACATGTGTGAACTCCACTCACTGGGTCACTGATGGAAGGTCACAGAGCCTGGGATGAAGCAACTGCAAATATCTCCAACAATAAAACTAATAGTAGCTCACTTAGTACTTACAGAATGCTTACTCTGTGACAGGCGTCATGCAAAGCAATCTAAATGAATTATCTCATGGGATCCTTGCAAGAACCCTGGGAGGGAGATGTGAAAATTATCCACATTTTGCAGCTAAAGAAACAGATACAGAGAGGTCATGTGGAAGACCACACAGCGAGCAATGGGGGAGCCAGTTTGGGAACCCAGAGTCTGAAGCCAACATGTGTTACCATCACCACGTCATTCTGTCTTCTGCTATTCACAAATACATACGAAAGAGCCAGAATTTGCCCAGTGAAATAGGGAACATTCAGATCTACTGCCAGTCTAAAAGCAGCCTGACAACATTTGTAAAGCCTTCAGGAGTAATTCTTGGGAAAACAGCCCACTTGTGCATTTTGTGTGGTGCAAATGATTTGTTCCAGTCAATCCAAAGTGCTTTCTCATTTTGCAAAGGGATGATAAGCTTTACCCGCTCATTAGCCAGGCTGGTATCATTCAAGAGAATCTTTTAAAAGCCAAGTTATGTCATTCATTTTTAAGCCAATATAAATATCTATGTTATAAAATAGGTTAGGAAAGTAATCGGATGGAGTTGTATTTCTGCCATTAACATAAAATGGTGGTAGCTAAATTGACAACACTTTATGGACAGGCTGCTTGTTTTATATATATGTATATATATTTACTCTACGATGGGCATCATGCTAAGCAATCTAAAAAAATTATCTCATGTGATCCTTGCAAGAACCCTGGGAAGGAGATGCAAAAATTACCTACATTTTGCATCTCCCTCTCAGGATGTATACATATATATGTATATGTATATACATAATCCAAAGATCTGGTTTCAAAACAAAAACTACTTCTTCACTGAAAGATTTATCTTTTCTTTTGAACACTTACGGAGCAGTGGCCAACCCACCCGCAGGGTCTAAGTGAGCTGCTGAGCAGTGGGGAAAATGGAAACTCTTATTCTACCAGATGCGCCTCCCTCATTTAGAAATTTCTCACTAGGATCTTGACTCTTCTTAAAGCCCTTCCCACCGGGGTAAGGCTAACCTCAAGGTAGGTACTGTGAAGAATGAATGCAACAAATCACAAAGATGACTCACTCGCCGAGTCCCCGAGTCCCCTTCTCCAGGCTCCGTGGAGCTGGGGAGGCTTTGTGAGAGAGTCGTGCCACTGGCGAGCGGGTTTAGACACATTGGACGAAGAAGACTGTGGGCCAACTCTCATAAGTAGGGGCAGGCTGACCCTATTCTGTTGGTGTCTGATGGACAGGTAGTGACTTCCGGAAGGGCTGGCAGAAATCCTTGTGAGTGGTGTATCCTTGCTGAGGAGACAGTTGAATCCCAACAGTGGTCTGGTCTTTGAATCAGTAATGGAGGCATTGAAGAGGGTGAAAGGAGAGAGGAAGCCCTGCCGCATGTGCAGTTTAGAAAGGGGTATTTTCCCACCCAAGAGAATTGGCACATATTCCTTAGCTTTCAGGACTAGGCCTGTCTCCTGCTATTGCAGTGGGTCTTTTCATCTTCCATAGCTCTGGAGGCTGCCCCAGACACCATAGAGGTTTCATGTGCCCTGTTCCATAGGTCTCAAGTTCTTGCATAGGAACTGGATGGAAGCTCAGGACAGGACCCTCACCTGCTCCTGTGGGGGTGAGCGGAACTCCTTGGTCTTCCGGGCAGTCAGGGCCGCCGACATGTTCAGGGCCTGCATGAGCTCATTGTAGCGGAACTTCTGATTTGCCTGCAGCTTGGAGACATAAATGTCACCAAATGCCACAATGGCCTCCACTCGGTGCTGCAGCTCACAGTCGCAGAGATAGCTGAGGAGCTCACACATCTGCAGTGAAAGTATTATATATTTAACACTTTGTGTACATTGGTGAGGCTGCTGGCATCCCCATTTTACAGACAGTAGCACTGAGACTTAGACAATTAAAGTAAATTGCCACACAGTGGTCATAGAGCTGTTACTCAAATCTTCACCATTAAGGTGAAGGCAGTAACAGAAAGCAGCTCACTAAAGACAGAGGAAATCTGCCTGTGGAGAGAAAGAATGGTATTTCTAAGAAAATATTTTCCCAGGAAGCTCAGTAGAAAAACTAGCTCCAGATCATGTATGTGAGTGCTACCTCCCTTTCTGAAATTTTCCAGTCCTGGAGGATGGAAAGTAGAGATGCTTGTCCTTCTCTCCATCTTCCACTGTTTTCTGCACTACGTTTCTGGGATGAGTTGTTTTGGATTGTTATTATTACCAAGCTTATCACTGTTAGAACTTATTCAACAACAAGCACCATAATCATCAAGCACTCTTGGCCAGTCCCTATGCCGAGCACTTGACATACCTCATCTCCTTTAACCCTCAGTGTGTTCCTGATATTTTTATCAAAGCAGAAGATCTATTAACCTGCCTCCACTTAACCACCTGCAGCTTACCTGCAGCTTGACGGACTCGGGTAATCGAGTCTGCAACAAGCCTTTGACGGGAGCCTCCTTGCCGGCCTTCTCCCCAGCCTCCACAGCCTTCTCCTCCACCTGGGTCACTTCCTCCTTTTCTGCTCCCTCCTCTGTCTCCGCACTATGCTCCCCAAACACAGAGGGATCAATCAGGAGGAGGATCTGCCGAACATCGTCATCATCAAACACGCCCATGACCAGCAGGGTTCCAATGAGTTTCAGCACAGGCACAAACTGGAACTCCACAGACCCCCCGACGGGGTCTCGGATGTGGGCCCCGCTGTACTGCACTGCCTCTGTCAGCATACTCAGAGCCTTCGTCCTGAGACTCTCCAAGGGAATCTCAGGGCTCTGTTTTTGGTGCTCCTCACCAGTCACGACAAAGCAAGGGGTGGAGAACCTGAACCCGGGCTTGAGACATGTTCTCAGGCCCACCCCAGGCAGTCCATGCCTCTTGGACTCATCCGGGAAGAGGCGGATATTCCTGGTGGTGCTGGTAATGGGGATGATGTACTCGTTCTTCATCATCAGCTTCCTCTCCTTGGCATTGGCCAGGTGGATGCTGATGAGCAGGTCATAGAAGCCAGCTCGAAGGAGGCCGGGGAGGTACTTGTTGTCAATGGCATAGAAGAGCTGGGGGAGGTCCACGTGGCTGCACAGGGCGTAGGCCACGCGGCTGTTTCCCAGGGCGCACACCGCGCTGTAGAGCCTCAGCGTGTGGTAATGGAACCTCATCAGGTCCTCCTGCTCACAGAGCTCCAGGATATCCACACACCTTAGGACAGGACGAGCAATCAGCCACACCAAGGGGAGAAGAACCCACCAGAATCCAGCGATTTCACCTAGCCCAATGGAGGCAGAGCGGGGGGAAGGATGGAGGGGTCTCTGCCACAGTTTCTCTTATGGCTTATCATGCCTCTCTCAGCTCTGGTCCATATTCCAGCTCCTAGTACTCCACCATATTTAACTACAAGACTCTCAAAAGCCTGCAAGACGCTGGTTTACCAACTATGAAAGTCCTCATTATTAGGAAAAAATCCAAAATTCCCAAACAAAACATTCACATATATGAGAGCGATGACTTGGTCGTCTTACTTGTAGGATCAAGCAGATCTTGCATTTCCCTGTGTAAAATCTCCTTAGAAAATGTAGATTATGCTTTCAGTCAGTCTACCGTCTACACCAGGGGTTCCCAGTCCCGGGGCCATGGACCGGGACCGCCAATAGATTCTCACAGGAGCGTAAACCCTATTGTGAACCGTGCATGTGAGGGTTCTAGGCTGCATGCTCCTTATAAGAATCTAACGCCTGATGGTCTGAGGTGGAACAGTTTCATCCTGAAACCATCCGCACTACCCGCTCCCCCAGTCTCACACACCACTGTCTATGGAAAAATGTCTTCCATGAAACCAGTCCCTGGTGCCAAAAAGGCTGGGGACCACTGATCTGGATCATTTGTATATCCGGTCTATCACTATCCATGGGGTGTTCCTCCAACAACCAGAAAACAATCACACCTGCACTCTTGTCCCGAGAGGAAACACCTTCCAACTTAAAACCAGTTAACATAATCCAGCTGGCTTTCTCCTTGATTTAGAGCTTCCTTGTTTGTGTGGGTCCAAGGCCTGGGCTCTAATCTCTGCTTAGATTTTCCATTTAGTCTGATGCCTCATCATGGATTTGAAGACTGCAGAATTGACTGACTTGGCTGGGCTCCCGGTCTTCTCTGCCCGTTTCCTGCCGTGGCCTGCCCTGCTGTCTGTGACCCAGTGGGACATCTAAATGGGACCTACGCAGGTGTCAAATACCTCCACCCTTTCCCATTACGCTGCTTTTTTATTCAAAGAGGTCAAGGAACGGCAATAACTATAACATGTATTCCTTACTATGTACAGAAACTGTACCAGATTATACCTATACGATCTCATTTTTTTCCTCCCAGAAACCCTTTGGGCGGGCACTTCTCTCACTGTGTAGATGAAGAGAGCAACGTTCAGAGCCCACAAGTAATGTACCCAAGGCCACGCAGCCAGAAAGCAGAAAGAGAGAGCAACGGGATTGAACCCCAGCCATAATTAACAGCACCTCTTAGCAAGGGGGGACCAGGAACCTGATTCCTGATTCTCTAAGTCAAGCTAGGATGCCTCGTTCTTCCCCTTCCTGTCATAAATGATGCATATTTCAATGTAAATTGGTTTTTAATTAGAGGCATGGCACTGTTCCTTGATCCCAGGCACTAGGAGCTGCAATAAAGGTCCTGTGGCAGCACCTCGTAATATGTTTCCTGCTGTTTCTGAGTAATGAAAGTGGGAAGGAACAGAAACTGAGGCACTGGGGAAATCAAATCATATTGGGACTCAGCAGGATCCACTACAGATGCTCCTGGTTCCCTTCTGGGCTTGCCTGGCTCTGCCTCACCTGCCCTCAGGCCTGCCCCTTCCTTCGCGGGCCCATCTGGTACCTGTTCTCCTCAGGGATGTGGAGCGCCATCATCTGCAGGGGCTCCAGGCACTGCACCACCCAGCCGTGGCGCTCGCTCACGCGCTCGCTCTCCACCTTCAGGAAGCTGTTGGGCACACGGCTCCAGAGCACAGGCTGGATGGTTTGGACATCCAGCCGCGGTGGACACTGTGGGACCGGGTTCTTCTCTTCACTCTTGAATATGGCCGCCGACAGGGGCATTGCATTCTGGGGCATGTGGGAAAGGCATTGGAAAAGAAACACACAATTGCTGGATGACGCACCCAGACGTTTTAACCACTACGGTCAGTATAAATTAAAGAGGGACAGATGTATCCAGGGACCTCTAAGGGCTTTACTAGCATTAATTAGCACTTCAAATAATGGGTTAGATGAGCATTAATTGATTCTTTCAGCATCCAAAAGAGGCGGGAAAAGGGGTAGATAAGAATGCATATTCTATCATCTGAATTCCACAGGAAAGGGCAGGGCCTGGGGGTTGGGGGGTTATGGGAAGTGAGCGGGCTTCTCCTGTCTTCTGAGGCCTGGGATTTCCCCCCAATGGTTAGTTCTGCTTTCTCTTGTCATGGCCATTAGATGAGAGGACAAATAAATACCTTCAGCTTTCCAAGTTCAAACTGAAATAAGGTAGTACTTGTAGGCTGCAGGAAGACTGCTGGAAACACTTTGGTGTTGGGCTCCACCTGGAAATCAAAACAAATCAAAAGCTTTGCCTGGAGCTGGGCAAACATCACAGCCGGCTCAGCCATTGGGTGTTTTGGTCAACAATCTCATTCCAGTGATGGCTAGCTGTCTGGTCATTCTCCACTGCTCAGAAATTCACGGAGACCGAGTGTCAACCAGCAGAGATTGTCACAATTCCACACCTTAAACACTCGCTCTACTTGGGGCTGAATAATCTCAGGTCCTTTCACTTTTTCTCTCAGATACCTGTAGCCAGTAGCTTCCTCCAGTGCACAGCAGGATAGGTAGGTGTGAAGCTAACTCCCCACCAAAGGCAACCTGCTGTTGGTCACTGAACAATGTGATGTGCCTGCTCTTCATCGAGCCCAGAGACACATGGCACATGGGTAGAAGCATCATTCTCCACACCTGCCCACAGGAGATGACAACTGGGATAGGGTGGTGACGCAGGCAATCGACATTAGTCAAGCAAGCCCAGGGAGATTCCATGGCAGGGTTTCCCAGCCTTGGCACTGCCGACATTTCAGGCCAGGTAGCTCTTTGTGGCGGGAGCCATCCCGTGCACTGTAGGATGCTGGGCGGCATCCCTGCCGTCTGCCCACTGCCCATCAGCAGCACTCTCTGCCCCACCACCGTCATGACAACCAACAAGGTTCCCAACATTGCCAAATGTTCTGTGAAGGGCAAAAGCACCCCCGATTGAGAAACACTGCTCTACAGGCAAAGACTGTGAGGTCTCTCACTGGAATAACAAAAGGACATTGTTTCCCTCCCAAATCTCTCACTCTCCTGGGGTTCCTCTGAACTCATCTCCACCCTCTCCACCCCCTTCTCACTCTTCAGCATTCCAGTTCTTATGTTGAAGGGTCTGGGATGCACTGATGTGCCCCAGCTGCCACTTAGATGAAGCGTTAGATTTATCAATGTACCACATCAGGAGCTCCAGGTATTATTTGCTCCCTTTGATGGAGGAGCAGCCTCTGAATTCTCTAGTACTAAAGTATTTTCAAGGGAGAGTCACTGGAGGACGATGGAAGACTACATAAAGTCTCCTCACACACTGAGACTTTAATTCCACCAGTTGAAACCTTTTAGGTTGAAGCAAATGTAGCCATTAGAAAATTCTTGCAACTCTCCCCATCTACAAATGAGGGGATGGCAGGTGTGCTGGACATACCCTAAGGTGACCCCAGTGAGTCATCATTCCCCTAGAACTTGTGTCTCGCTTTCAGGAAATAGAATGGCAAAGGTGAAGGACCTGTCACTTCCTAGATTATTTTATGTAAAACTTCATCTTGGTGGGCTGGAGAAAAAGCTTCTCCAGATGACCTTGGAAATGTGAGCAGCTATACTGGTAAAGGGCTTACGAGAGAGCCACGGAACAAGGAATTCTTGGGGGTGGAGGGTAGGGAGAGTGGTCCCTGGATGTAGCCAGCATGAAAACAGGACCTCAGCTCTACAAATGCAAGCAACTGAATTCTGCCAACAAGCACATAAGCATGGAACAGGATACTGAGCTCTAGAAAAGAATGCAGCCTGGCTGAAACCTTAACTGTATCCTTGTGAGATCCTGGGACTGAGGACCCAGCTACACTGTGGCCAGACTACTGATCCACGGAAATCATGGGATAATAAATGTATGTGATTTTAAGCCGCTAAATTTGTAGTAATTTGTAATGTGACAACAGAGAATGAGTACAGTGAGTTTTCTTTTTGTCAAAGCAATTTTCATAGGCATTCTTTAAATAATGAACTTCCTCAATGCATTTAGACATGAGATTTACAAAACCACACAATTTTATGGCTGTGACTTAGAAGACTGTATGATTTAGTGCTATCATTTGTTCATGATGAAACAGGCTGGACGGGTTAAACCCCAGATTTTCACCTAGTACATGGTCCTTCTAGTACACAAAAGTGGCCTCACATTTCAGGTAAAAATATTTGGTTCATACTGGATGTTCCATGGATGATATGAAGAGATAAGTGCCAGTAAAACCAAAATGTTGGAGTAGACTGCTAGTGCTGTCTGGCTGTGCCTGAAACAAGCCTTGTTAGGACATTCAACAGATAATTATATAGTATCTATTATATACTTGCTTTGTGCCAGACCCTGAGTTCATGGTAATGAGACATGAATAGGAAATTATGATTTGATGTTGTTCTGACTTGAGCTATAAGGCAGGAGTCGCCCCTGGGCCGGCTCCCAGATTTCTCAAATGCCCACTATGTGACATCTAGAACAACTTGTAGCCCTCAAGTCACTGCAAACTGAAGGGAGCAGAGCTCCTGTGGCTGAGAAAACTTCATCTGAACCAGCAGGAAGCCCATGTGTCTGTGCAAACAGGGAGAGAGAAATGCGTTCAGTCAAAGGCTTCCTTGGCTGAACTAAGTCACACCAGTATAGGGAGCCATAGCTTGAAGAGGGAGTTTTATTTTCAGGTCCCTCAGGACAGGTTCCTGAAAACTTCATAAACCGCCCAAACTCCAGGGCTCTCCTCAACCCTCCCAGCAGAAAGTAGGTGTTTTGAGAGCATGTAGGATGCGCTGGGATAGGTTTATTCTCCACCATGCAGAGTGTACTCCCACATGATAAACACAGGAAATTTCTCTTCAATCACTACAAGAAGAAGAAACACAAGTGTGGGCTCATGAGGGTGTAATGAGGATAAAAATGGGTAATTGGTGGTGCGGTATGCAGGATTCTAGAAGGCTCTCCGGGACCCCTGGTATTACTCATGCTATGTGGCGTGGCAAAAGGCATTCTGCTGATGTAATGCAATTGTACTACCAATTGCCCCCAAGATAGGGAGACCTTGTTGGCCTTTTCAAATTGCATGAGTCTTCTAAAAGCAGGAGTTTTCCTGCTGGAGGAAGAAGGCAAAATCACGGACAAAAACCGAATATGTCCTTATTGGCTTTGAAATGGACGGGGCCACATGTAAAGGAATGCGGGTATCCACTGGGAGCTGAGAGTGGCCCTGGCTGATAGCCAGCAAGGAAACAGGGGCCTCAGAATCTATGACCTAAGACCCATAACCTCAAAGAATTGCCATTACCTTGAATGAGCTCAGAAGTGGAATCATCTAAGAGCCTCCAGATGAGCCTGGTTCAGGCCCAGAGCACACTTTGTGTTTGGCCTTCTGAGAACATGAGCACCCAGTCAAGCCTGCAGAACCCCGAAATAATGTGTGTTGTTTGAAGTTGCTAAATTTTGTGGTAACTTCTCAGGCAGCAATAAGAAAACGCCTATAAGGGGATTTCCCAGCCGTGGGTCAGTCTGGTAACACATACTTGGTGAGCATTCACTAGGTGCCAGGTACTGTTTCATGCATGGGGAGGCGGCAGTGAGCACGGGAGAGGGTCTCTACCCTCAAGGAGCTTACCTTCTAAATGAGGAACTTACATGACCAAGGATTGTGCAACCAGCCCAGATTTAGCACTGCTGTGGTATGCCACTGACACTTTCCCTTTTGTATCTGAGGCACTTTTCATCACTGGCTGATCTGTTTTGTCCTTACAATAATGGACATCCTTTTTCTAATCATGTGTGAAGGTCATGGCATAGGAACCGGCCTGAATTGAAAGCTAACGCCTCTTGTAAATCCGGATCACATAGCTGCCTGTGTCTCAGACTGGTGTGCCTGGAGTGGCAATCACTGAGAAGCATCTCTTGAAGATAGATTTTATTTCTCCGATTTTCCACTGATTATATTAAGTGGGACAGAAAAATGTGTTCAAATTGCTTATCACCATTTAACGGGGAGGTCTAGAAACACTGTTTGAGAGACTCCTTCTCTCATTATTTTGGTTTTGAGTCCTTTCCAAATCTGAAAGCCAGTGTATCAATATTGCTGGACTGTTCTTCTTGAGATAATTGAAAAATGAAAATGGCTGCAGCTGTGGAATAACAACGATCCCCCTGTCAGGGACCAGGTGCATGGCAGGACACGTTACTGTCGCGCCTGGAACGAGAAGGGGGCTGGCCGGGTGTGAGCCGCTCAGGTTTCTGGACAGAGTCCTGACACCGTCTCCTTTGCAGCAGCATTCTTTAGGGCAAGAGTCAGGACTGGGACTGCTGAGCAGGGTCATGAGGATTTCTATGCACGGGGTGGAGGAAGGCTCTCCAGGAGGTAGGTACCAGCACCCAGCCAAAAGAAGACAACTGACCAGCCTATATCACCCAGGAGGATGGTGAAAGGTGGGCTAAAGCTGCCACAGTGTCCTCCTCTTCAACATCACGGGCTCTTTCCTGAAGCAGACAAGTCACTGCTGCTGCAAATGCCATGTGAACAAATTAATTAACTTTTCCGAACTGCCAAAGATCAGCTAGTCTTAAAAGTTCTGAGATGCTTTAGTGTTCTCTGCAGCTCAGGGAGGGCCCTTCAGTTAAACTCATTTCTAAAGTTAATGGGAAAAAGCTAATGGATTCTGAAGGACAGCAGTAACGTATATAAAACACTTCTCAGTGGATTTGGGGGTGGAGAGATAGAATCATGAAAAAGTACTGGAAGAATAATACTTTCTGCCTCAAAGCCTGGCTTTGCGAGTGCATCTTTCTGGAAACAGTTGGTTGTGCCCCAGCTGCTGAAGCAAGCCTGCCAAGTGGTGATGATTCCACTTTCTCCCAGGAGGAGGAGGAGGTGCAGAGAGGGTCATGCACGGCAGGAGGTGCTGGAGAGACTAGGTGGCGGCCTGTGCGCCAGCAGGCTGTTCCCCGCTCCCAGGAACGGTTTGCTCCATCTGTTCTTAGTCAATGAACATTTCAGATGGGAGGTGGCTGCTCTGTCTCCTCTTTACCTTACCTCATCTCTCCAACCACAGGCCAGAGAACTGGCTGCCAAGAGGCTTTTCAGCCTGGAGGCTGTAACCTGAGGCTGACTTAAGAATCAGGAGTTGTGTCCATATACATCATAGCAGAATGTTTTTAATTTGCTATAGTCAGGTAAACCAGTGACCCTGAAAAACTGCTGGATTCCTTAAATACTGCATGCCACTCTCCTGCTCAGAAACCTTCAATGGCTCCCCATTTCCTATCTATACCTCCCTAGTTTTCCAAATACATTTCTTACCAATAACTGTAAGAGCCCTATGCGATGTCCACCGATCCTTAAGCACACTTCATGCTTCCCTATCTCCATAATGCTTCTTGAGCTATGTATTCAACACTCTTCTCTTTCTACCCACGAAAATTCATTCATTCTTTAAGACAGGGTCTCACTCAGTCACTCAGGCTGGAGTGTAGTGGAACAATCATGGCTCACTGCAGTTTTGACCTCCCCGGACTCAAGCGATTCTCTTAGCCTCCTGAGTAGCTGGGACTACAGGTGTATGCCACCACACACAGCTAATTTTTGTAGTTTTTGTAAAGCTGAGGGTCCACCATGTTGCCCAGGCTGGTCTCAAATCCCTGAGCTCAAGTGATCTGTCTGCCTCGGCCTCCCCAAGATACTGAAACTACAGGTGTGAGCCTCCACGCCTGTATACAAATGCTTTTTCCTTTAAAAAAAAAAAATCAAGATTTCTCCTTAATGAACATGTTCCTCACTGCTCGTGATAGAAGGAGCTCTTCCTTTTTTGAACTCGCATAGCGTTCTCTGTCTACAAATACTTGTGACTCTCCATTCTGCCCTGGAGAGTCAAGAATGTTTTACATAAACATTAATTCCTTAACTTCCCATCTCCCATAGTATGCTCTGTGGAACTCTAGGTTCATAGACTATTACTGGTTCTTAAAGTTAAAAAAGTGCTTTTCTTTGTCAAATAATTTGAGAATTGCTCGGTTAGATAGGTTTCTTTCTGAAGTACTTCTCAAAAGTTTCAGTGTGCTAACCTTCATTACAAAACTTCAAGAGGATTTGATTTGTGGCAGTTTCCGAAGCTCATGTGGCCATCAAGAATGAAGAGATCAGGCTGCTTGTGGTTAATGACAGGTAAACCCACATGTGTATAATGGATGGTTTTCCTGAGTAGCTCTATGAGTTCACAGTCCAGGAAATGAGGAAACACATTATTTATATAAATGTGTTTATTTATTTATTTTTTTTGAGATGGGAGTCTTGCTTCGTTGCCCAGGCTGGAGTGCAGTGGCATGATCTCAGCTCACTGCAACCTCCACTTCCCGGGTTCCAGCAATTCTCCTGCCTCAGCCTCCCGAGTAGCTGGGACTACAGGCACGGGCCACCACGCTTGGCAAATTTTTTGCACTTTTAGTAGAGATAGGGTTTCACTGTGTTAGCCAGGATGGTCTCAATTTCCTGACCTCATGATCCCCCCGCCTCGGCCTTCCAAAGTGCTGGGATTACAGGTGTGAGCCACCGCGCCTGGCCTATAAATGTATTTTTAAAGCATCCTGTAAGGTAGTCATAGGGAATGTGGATAACCTTTTTGCAAAAGGGATACTTCCTGGCAAATTAATCCATTTTTATAGGTTTCTGAGTACAGAAGTTTCTTAAAGTGAGAAGTATTTCTGTTTACACTTTACATCTTGCATCTTGTATAGTGCAGGTAATAGATAAGGCTGCACAAGAAATAGTTATGAAATAAATGAACAGCCTTTTATAGCTCAACACCAAGGAAAAGCCTTTTCATCCTCTAGAAAGATGACCAGCGTATTGGATCAACCAGTAACTATGATTGCCCAGCCCTGTGTTCTCTGCACACATTGAAGTAACTTTGTTCTTGTTTATCTGCTGTCCTAAGTGGTCCATGGCCCACACGGGCTCATCAGCTTGACACACTGTGGCAGGAATGCCGAGTACCAAGAACAAGGAACACAGTCACAAACGCCAGGCGTGGGATAGCCCTGTTTTGGCCCCAGAAGCCGCTCTTACCTGGTAGCAGGTGCCCAGTTCTTTTCCGTTGGCTGAGAAGGACAACATGCCCATTGCCAGATCCACAAGACAGCCGATCTCCAGGTCCACGTTGCTCCGATTTGATCTCTGGGAACTGGCCACTATGTCCCCGCCCCAGACCATGTAGCAGTTGCTGCGTTTCACACTAGGAGCCAAGACAGGAAAAGGCAGAGAATCTGTACTGGGGCAGTTTGTAATCAAGACTCAGAAATGAAATGAAAATACCTACAGAAACTTTCCTAGGAAGCTTTCTGTTCAGCCCCAAATAATTTTTTTTTTCTTAAATGAGTTTATTTAGCTTCACCCCCATTTACTCAGACACCAACCACTCAGTGTAGGGGTGTGGCAATCTATTCAGGCTACCTCCTTCCAAACAGCACAATGTTCAGAGAACTGTTTCCAGACTCAACGTCAACACACCTTTGTGAAACAGATCAGGGAATGGTAGCATCCCACCACAGAGATGGGAAATTGAGGCATGGGGTGAATGACCACCTTTGGCAAACTTACATGGGGATTTGGAATAAGAGGCAGAAACAAAAGTCTGGGTTCAGAGTCCCAGTCTGGTAACCAGCGCAAAAGGCTGTAAAACACTTGAAAACTCAGGCCCACATTCCTCAGGATGGCCGGCCTGGGCTCCCTACAAGGTAGTTTTTCTCTGACATCTTGCCACTACCTTGACTTATATGCCCCCGTCCTTCCCAGTGCCTTGGAGTTCTGCCTCCCGCACTACTGGCTAACCATCAACTTAGGTGCCTTGCTTAGCTTTCTGTCTACCAACCCCCAGAATACAAAACTCCATTACAGGTATTTACACTTAAAATCAAACTGTAATAATGAAAAAGTCCTTAAGGCTCCAAAGTCCAATTCCTTAATTGTAGGATTTCACATCCCAGGTGAGCTGTGGAGATGTGTAGTGGCTGAGGTGATCCTCACAGCTCCCCATCATGGGCAAGAGACGACTGATTCTTTCTCCTTCTAAACCCACACTGGTGTACGTCAGCTCAGGCACCTGGTCCCTCCAAGTGACATGATATGACTTTTCTCAAGTTAAATCAAAGGGTGACGCTATACCTGATGCAAGAGCAGCCCCTTTAAACATCTTAGGGTCAGTGTGATGTGACTCAGCCTGGCTTCCTGTTGTGGTCCTCAGCATGGAGGGCAAGGCCACACAGGGGCAGGGACAGTACATCTGGCACCGTGGGGTGGGTAGATCCTGGAATAGATTCTGTCAACTCTGAGAGTTGCTTCACTTCTCGGGATGATGTTCTCATTTGAAAAACCAAGGGTTCACTTAGGATTCGCCAAGGTTCCTTCTGCCTGTAGAAGTCTATCACTTTCTCCCTTGGTAAGCATGCATTAATTTCCTGTCCTCTCCTTTGGGGCAACAATGGGTCTGCTCACTTCCTGTGAATGCCCT
>NW_012123709.1:7525133-7542488 GCF_000951035.1 Colobus angolensis palliatus
TGCTCACTTCCTGTGAATGCCCTCCTCATGCTCACTTCCTGTGAATGCCCTCCTCATGCTCACTTCCTGTGAATGCCCTCAGGCAGGGGCCAGTGCCAATAGCCTCTTTCAAAGAGTTATAGCATTATTAGAGTTCCATAACTGCAGCCATGTTAGTACTACTTTTTAGTGATTAAGATGCTAGCCACACTGATGACTAATACAGAATTCACTTAATAATGTATTCAAGCTGTGGGAATGTGAAGCAGTTGGCTTTGGTCATATATTAAAGACCTAAATTCAAAATGTCCTAAAGCATCTGTAAATGGATTTTGTATTTATTTCTTATTACGTAGGACAAAGAAGTAAGAATTATTGAATGTGCACCATATAGTATGTCTTCTCCTAGGTGCTAAAATGTTAGTTAATTTCCACAGTAAGTATGGCCACAGAGGCTCAGATAAATCAAGTAATCGATCTCATATGGTAGAGCCAGCAAACTGGAATTACAAACTCAAATGAGGTGGACACTTCTGCCTTTTCTTCTGGCTGAAGGACAAAGCCTGGATTGGTCAATTACTTTAGAATCCTTTCCTTTCCAATCTAAACCAGATGTTGCTCATAGCATCTATTTTGGCTTTCATAATGATGGACATTCAATAATGGGAATAATAATTATACAGCTGACCCTTGAAAAATATGGGTTTGAATTGCATGGGTCCATTATACATAGGTACACTTACAGGTGAATTATTTTCAAGCACACATGGATTGAAACTACAGTGTTCACAGGCTGCAAAACTCACATATAGGGAAGGCTGACTTTTCCTATACCGGGGTTCAGTGCTGATTGCGGTGATTGAGTATGAGTGGATTTTGGTATAGGTGGAAGATGCTGGGGCAAATCTAGCTCAGATACCAAGGGATGACTGTAGTTGAAATTTATTGAGTGCTTGAGTTGAGGCACTGTCCTAAGAATTTTTCTATGAATTAACTTATTTAATCCTCACAATACTCTGTGATAATAGCAACTATTATCCTCATCTTATAGATGAGGAAATCAAGGCCCAAGAAGATTAAGTGACTGGTCCAATGTCATACCCCTACAAACCCAGGCAGTTTATTCTAAAGACAGCAGTCTTTTTTTTTTTTTTTTTTTTTGAGATAGAGTCTTGCTCTGTTGCCAGGCTGGCGTGCAGTGGCACGATCTCGGCTCACTGCAACATTCGCCTCCTGGGTTCAACCAATTCTCCTGCCTCAGCCTCCCGAGTAGCTGGGACTACAGGCACGTGCCACTATGCCCGGCTAATTTTCGTATTTTCACTAGAGACAGGGTTTCACCATGTTGGCCAGGATGGTCTCGATCTCCTGACCTCATGATCTGCCCACCTTGGCCTCCCAAAGTGCTGTGATTACAGGGATGAGTCACTGTGCCCGGTCTAAGCCAGCACTCTTAACCAGCTGCTGGTCCCTCACGACACAGTGACTGTGACTCACCTCTGGCCACTAGTCTTTGGTGAGCCAATATTCTCTAAAGGGCACTGGTTGCAAGACGTTCCTGTCTTTGTAGGGAGCAAAGGCCAGCTTGAAAAACAACTTATGACATCTCTACATATGGCTGTGTAGGGAAAAGATGCTCCTGTACCTCACGTAGGTGGGGAACGGAGGGAAACCACAAGCCACAGTCTCCCGAGTCAACTCTGGAGCACATCTGGCCAACAATCCCTTCTCCAGCAGCGCCAGCAGACCAGTTGGAGGGTATGGTGTGCCTAGAATGTGCTTGCCCCTAAAGTTTCCTAATTTCTATTTGGCGGTTATTATTCATGAAGTCTCAGTGTCTCTTTGATTCCTTATGCTTTCAACCATTATAAGCTCTTGGGAGGAGGAATTCTGAGTGTATCAGTTAGTGTGTGATGTGCTATATCTTTTTATTTCTTCGGAATCAACTTCCCTCAAGCACCCAGAGATTTTCTGTCTTGTTCTGATGTTGTAGAAATTGGGACTTGCCCAGAGGTCCTGGAAAAAACTCTGAGAGAGATCACGTACCCCATTGTCTGTCTATATTTTCCATCCCTGGGTCACAGTTTATATACATGATGAAATTCTTCTCTGTTTTCACTAGCACTTTTTCTCACTGTCATAGTACTGGTTTGTTTACTTGAAGCCTGTACTTCATTTTCTCCTTTTAAGAGAGGCTGAGATGTTTCCTTCTCTGGGTGTGGGATGGAAGAAAAAGACTGGGGGGAGGGACTGAGAAGCCCGATGGGTAACCCTGCCACTTGAAAGCCCTCTTACCTTTCGTGCACCCGGCCTCTTTCATCCCCTAGGGTGACAGTCACTGTGCAGTTTTTATTCAGGTCGAACTTTTCACTGTACAAGTGATAGTCTGGAGTCACCCATCCGACCCAGACGCAGGATGGATCCTGTCCAGCAAAGATGCGGATGGCATAGTAGCACTGCTGTGGAGAGAATGCAGATGGGAGTCAATGGCCCCCATCCAGTTGAGGAGAGGGGGCCCAAGAGGCAGAAATAACACAGCAGCTCACTTGGCCCCTTTTTCATTTCTGGGAAAGCGCACACTAGTAGAGGTAGACTACATGCTAGATCCGGAAGGCAGGCTGAATAGGGATTCTAGCTTCCTAATTTTTCCTTTCTATTTTGCTGTAGCATCTGGCAAAGCAAATGCTTAAGCTAATCTATCACCCTTTGCCCAGAAGACGTTGGTGCTAATATCAGGAGATGCTGTGGATGGAAGCAGTGGCAACTGCTCAGAACGGCAGCACAGAGCCCTAACCCTCTCCTGGGCACCAGGGCAGATCTGGGCTGCAGGAGAGAGCGGGCACAGTCTCTGCCCTCAGAGAGAGTGGTCAAGGGTCAGAGTGTTCCTGTTACACTTTCTCCTTCTACAAGGAAGTCCAGTGTTTTTTTCTGGAAAGTCTTGAAAGAGGTTGCTTAAGAAAGAGTTCATGTCACAGCCAAATGTGCTTTGTGTAGCTGTCACACTTAACTACAGGCAGTATTGAGAAGTACTGCAGTTTTTGGCAGGGCTCACACAGTTCATGGGGTTATCACTGTGTTACAACAATAGCTACAGCACTGAGGCAGGTGACTACCTCATCATTTTCCTCATGAAACTGTGCAGAGTCATGCTTAATGAAGTGGCTCTTACTTGTAGTCTGTTAAATTTTCTTGACCGGAAGAAAAAAGGGTCAGCTAGACAAACCCAGGTTTAAATCTTGACACTGCCAGGTATTCATCATGTGACTCTGGACAAACCATTTGTCCTCTCTGTGCATAATATTATCCATTTCAGGGCTTGCTGATTAATTTTAAATGAATTAAATGGAGATTAAATGGGAAGGTGACAATGTGCCAAGCACAGTGTCCCACACACACTAAGTGTGTGATTCACTGCAGCAAGAATCTTACTCCTGATGAAGGTGAACCTACAAATTCAGGATTGTTGGATAACTTTACAGAAGGGTTGACACACATGCACTGCTTCCATAAACTTTTTTTTTTTTTTTTTGGCCAGATGCTAAAGAATAATGAGCAAAAGAAAGAAAAATCAGGAGGTACTTTTTGACTGCTGTCTAGGGACCAAAAGTAGCTTCCATTTTCTGTGCTGGCTTCTTGCTCTTCTTCTCATTTGATTGCTGTTAACATCACTCCTAGTATTGCACAGAGACATGGAGGAGCTGACTCACAAAAGTTTACACAAAAAAAGCAAACCAAAAGATTGAATTGAGCGCCCTCCACTGATGCTCATTTCAATCAGAAAGGCAGTGTTGGGTTCCTGATGGCAAATGGGCAACAAGTACCCAAAGATGCCCAATTAGGAGCTCCAGGTAGAGCTTTTGCTTTGCACTGAGTAACTGTATTTCTTTTCCCCACTTGAGAAATGCCACAGATGTGTTCTGGAAGCATCAAGATGGATATTAAAAGACACAGTAATTGGCAATTAAAGAGGATCTCTAGACAGATCTTTGCTGTAAGGGGCATATTACCAGGCACAACGACGAATCAAATAATTAAAACCATAATTGAGCACATTTACTTACTGTTGTTGTATGAGAGAGTATTTCTTGCATCTGTTTCCTGGGGGAAAGATAATCCATGTTTTAGTTATTCAGCTGTTTAAGAGAATCCCACAGTTCCGACAGGCCATTGATCTACCTTTAAAGATCAAGGCAAGCTTAAGAAAGTGGCTACTTCCTAGACACAAGTGATTGCAACTAGTCTTGGAACTGTTCATTCGTAAGCTGTTAACACAAGGCGGGGCTGCGACTCCCAACTCTTATCCCTCAGCCCAGATGGTAAGTTAGATGGTAAGTTGAGAGTGAGGATGGAGGACTGCAATAGTACAAGCAGGGATACCTCTGAATAGGTTATCCTATTCTCTCAAGCAGCTGTGCTTGTTTAAAAGCTTGGTAGAAAGCAAAACTCTAGAGGAAACCCCAACAAGACGGCTCCAGGCAGCAGACATACATCAATGATTAAAAACAGACATCAGGGGAAAGAAAGACAGCAAGAAATATATTCCTTATGAGGAAGAAAGAAGACACACTGCCCATGAATCACACAGCTGCAGAGTTGGACAATGCCCATAGTTATGCAAAGGAGGCAGTATCTGCCTCCAGAAACTTCTCCTTACACACAAAACCAAAAATAATTGCACCCTCTTATGCCCTCACAAAACACAGGAGTTGTGGGCAGCAAGGAAGGTAGGGGCTCTGGGTTTAAGAAGAGCAGCAACTTTTCCACAAGCTGCGTCTGTTTAGCATGATTGGCACCTTAATTATGCACAGCACAAACACACACGTGTACTTGTATGCACACGTGTGCACACACATTCTCTCTCTTTTTTTTTTTTTTAACCTGGCTGAAGGCAGAGAGAACCCTATCTATGGAGTTCCTCTGCTGAGTTAGGGTAAAAAGCAGAAAACCCACTTTACAGCAGATACAATGAGTGCCTCTGAGAACCGGAGGCCTCACCCTCACCTTTTCTGGAAGGCTTCACTGTCCAGACAGGGGCTGTGGCTGAAGGAAGAGTGGCACTCAACAGGCATGCTCAAGCGGCAGTAGATCATGTCGGCATTGCTATGCTGTGTGCCAAATGTCTTATGGGTCACCTTGAGACACGGAGGGCTGTCCATGGTGCCATCAATCCTCATGACCTGGAAACAGGACGAGTCCTTACCTTGACATACCAAAGGGCCTGACCTTGACCCAGTCCCTGCTTCCCTCGTGGACGTGCACATGGCAAGACATTCTGTGAACTACAGAAGTAAGCTGTGTCCAGTGATAATCAAACTATGATTCTCATCATTACTTGGGCCTTGTCCTGTAGGAGGAAACAGATCTGCTCCCGGCTAGGGAAACTAGAGATTTAAAAGCATGCTCACTGGGTTCTCTGTAAGGCCAAGGGTGGAGAATAAATGCGCCAGAGTGGGGTGGCAACTGGCAGACACAGCATAGTGTTCACAGAGGCTAACCTTTTAGGGCAGGGGGCAAGTGGCTAAAGAAGATAATCTTTCCAAGAGCTGTGCTTGTCAATGGGCATGAGAACATCTAAGAGAAGGGGCAAAAGTAATCTCAAAGCTCAGGAAGGATGTCCAGCTCCTGAGGAGGGCACCCTCCCAACCCAGCCCAGCTCTCATCTCTGCCACAGTCATGGTCTGAAGGCTGAGGCTCCTGGAGCCTCCTCCCAGTACTGGAGAAAGCCGCGGTTCCTAGGCACAAGCATTGCAGGGTGCACAGTTGGGGGAGAAAAGGTCAGAAATGGATTTTTGCAATGTGTGTGGAGAGGGAAATGCGGGGATACAGGGGAAATGAACTGAGGCTTACAATAATAATTTTCTTATAATCTGAGCCTCTTCTTTGCTCTCTGGAGAGCTGTTCTTGTCCTGGGTCCTATGAGAATACTTCATATTTGTATGGTTTGTATATTTTTCTAAGCAGAGGGCCTCTAGGGGTTTATGACCTCCAAAAGTTTAAGAGTCACTTTCCTAAAGTAATGGTTAGGGAGGAATCAGAGAAATAAAAGTCTCTACTATTTAACTGAGGAAGAAAGTGGGGCATTAAGGTTGATGCTTGTTGAATTCAGATGGGAGGATGAGTGAAGGAACTTACAGTGAGGTTGAAGCAAACCATTGAATCTACCTTGACTACAGGTGCAATGGGGCTGATCTGTCTGGCATTTTTTTAAATCAACACTCTTCCCCCATCCACCACGGAAAAACCATGGTCTGTGAACCAAAACAGAGGCAAGTCTAAGTTGATGTAGGGCCAGAACCAAAGTTAGGCTCCTTACAATCTTTGGCCCCTCTCTGCTCCCCCTAGAAGATGGGGATAGATTACTCAATGATCACACGTCAGCTTAAAATCTGGGCGACACTATCTAAAAATTAAATAGGTCCTACAAGACATCAAGTCATGGGTGGGTAAGAACATACATGTTCAGTACACATAATCTTGAATATAGGTACTGAACTTTTAAATTTTTTTTATTTTTTTATTTTTTTTTGAGATAGAGTCTTGCTCTGTCCCCCAGGCTGGAGTGCAGTCTTGCTCTGTCCCCCAGGCTGGAGTGCAGTGGTGCAATCTCACTGCAAGCTCCGCCTTCCGGGTTCACACCATTCTCCTGCCTCAGCCTCCCAAGTAGCTGGAACTACAGATACCCGCCACCACACCCAGCTAATTTTTTGTATTTTTAGTAGAGATGGGGTTTCATCATGTTAGCCAGGATGGTCTTGATCTCCTGACCTCGTGATTCACCTGCCTCAGCCTCCCAAAGTGTTGGGATTACGGGCGTGAGCCACCTCGCCCAGCCTAAAATTTTTAAATAAAAGAACTGCTTCAAGAGACAGGGTCTCTCTCTCTGTCACCCAGGCTACAGTGCAGTGATGTGATCATAGCTCACTGCAGCCTCGAACCCCTGGGCTCAAGGGATCCTCCCACCTCAGCCTCCCAAGAAGCTGGGATTACAAGTGTGAGCCACCACACCCAGCCTGAACTTAAAAAAAAAAAAAAAAAAAAAAAGTTTAAGGTCTCCGGATACTATATTACTATGACAATACAGTATAGGAACATCCAGAGCAAATGCAGTGGAGTGGACCAAAATGTTGAGAGTCGATCTGCAGGGTTGTATGTGCAAAGCTGCTGTCTCTCGTGAGATGCCACTGGGTGGCCCCAATTAAGGTGCCTGCAACTGCAGCTCTGAGGGCCAGCGGGGAGGTGGCTGGTAAGTGGCCAGGGCATGGACTCAGGTAAGCAGCTGCCTGTTGACAGGAGACTTAGGGGGAGCTTTGGGCCTTGGCCCACCTGACCTGCCAGGGCCACACACGTTGTGTAACATTACCTCTATGTGTGGATGGTCCTTTGGCACGTTGACAAACGTCGGGAGGCGCTTGCTGAACCACATAGCAACATCTCTGTTCATGTTGACAGCAAAAGGCTCAAAGCCCTCTTGGAGACCACACATGGTATAAAACTTGAAGGTACTGGCATCTGTCCCGAGATTCATGCGGCCAATCTGAGACAGCCCCAGACAGCAGATGGGCACAAAGCCTGTAGAATAGTTAGAGAGCCCTGCTTTAGCCCAAGGGCACCATCCCAGGACACTGTGAGGAAGCTGAATCTGTTCTTCCTTAAGGGCTTTGACTCCCAGTAGGACAGATGGGACACAATCCTCTTTTTCTTTCTTTCTTTCTTCCTGGCACATAAAATCAACAACAGGAGGCCGCATGGAGACCACCACTGCCCATGGTACATGAGAAAGAAAAGTGAGCTTGGTTCAAAATGATTTGGGAAAAAAATCATCCAGTTAAGAATATTCTTAAGATATAAATAAATATCAGCTGGAAAGGCAAAACCAGTAAGAGAACAAGTGAAATTCTTTATCTGTCCCTTAGTTAAAATTGATCTTCAGCCCTGGGAAAATTTAAATACTACCCAAAACAGTGCAGTGAGCCTAAAGAATGACTTGGTGAGATTTTTGCCACAAAAACAAAAAGACGGGTAACTATGTGAGATGAAGAATATGTTATTTTGCTGCACTGTAGTAGCCTTTTTACTATCTCTATGTATTTCATAACATCACGTTGTATACCTTAAATCTACAAAATCAAATTTATTTAAAATAAAAAAAAATGACTTGGTGCAAGTTGCCCAAGTTTTCTGGACCCCAGCATCTTCCCCAGTGACGTGAGAGGTCCTTCACATTTTGAGAGTAGGATTCTAAGAAATTTTAAATGCTAGCACTATGATTGTGCTTGTTAACAAAATACAATTTACAAACACCCAGTCTCCTAGCCCACGGTCCTCCTCGTTGCCTACTCAGGAAGGCAGAGTTTCAAGCAGAAGCCAGAGAAAGCTCTTCTCTTCCTTCCTACAGCTATCATCTCTCCAAGCTCACACCTGCAGCCTGATCATATTAAAAAACTACCACTCAAAACAGACCAAAGCCGAAGTTCAAATTGTTTGGCGTTCTTGTTTGTGGGCTATTTATACATCATAATTGTGGACCAACAAATCAGCAACACAGGGAAAAGCGCTAATTATGTTGGATTTGGGAGGATGTGAGAGGCAGGGAGGCGGCTGGAGGACAGCTGGAGGCTGCAGAGCGTGCCTGGAAGGGTAGGAGTAGTTCTGGGGCTGCTGGATGAGGCAGGGGCTGGAGGCCCCTACAGAAGAAAACGGTGTTATTCCCTAGGATAAGAGTGGTCATTTCAGGGGACATTTAAAGGCCAATTTTGGGAGCATTTACATCTATCAGTAAAAACTTTCTTTCATAGACACCAAGGCCAAGATGCCCTCTTCCTAGATGGGGGGTTTATATACTATTATCTAAGCCACAAAGTTTCTATGTAAAGAATAAGTTACATAAGTGAAATGTAAATCTCTTGCAAGCTATGTGGTTGCTTTTAGAAACTATAAACTCACTTAGGATACAGATTTGTTTAATACCGTGTCTAAATAAGAGAGAATATCAATGTGATCCTAGCAAAACGGCCGTGATGTGTGTACAAAAAGCCTCCTTGCAGTGCTGCCAACTGAGGACAGACAAGGACTCCTACCTCTCAGGACAGTCAATGGACGGGTCAATGGATGTCGCATACCTGTGCATGTAACATCCTGAGCACTATTATGCTTCTGGTATTTTTGTGACAGGGTCTGCAATGGATGAAACCATTTCCTTTCTATAGACAGACATGTTTATAAATAAAGAACCTTTGGAAATCTGACTACAGTGTAGAATAATTGCTTGCCAGTACAATTTCTAGGCTCCCCATTGGGAAAGGTGGTTTTGCTACGTGCCATGACAAGATGTGAAGGAAGAAGAAACTATCCCCATCCCAAGGAGCTTACAGAAATGGAGACAAGGTATGGAATATAAAACAGCGAATGTGTTTGCTGTAAACCATCCCTCATCTCAAGACAGTATTTTGGTTATTCTACTAAGGGAGGTAACTAAACCAAGCAAGCCACCAGTATAGGTTTATCTTGGAGCCATGAACATGAAGATCATGAAACAGTCCAGCCTTGATGTGAGCAGAGAATAGGACAGCTTAAGAAAACCCCCCTATTCCATTCTTCTCCATGAACCTGGATGGTGCAATAAGTGAGCAGCAGGGGTGAAAGCCTCAGTGGGAAGCAGCAACAATGAGGATTTGACCTCAGGACATAAAAATAATATCCTAGTCACAGACCCGTTGACAATGTAAGGGGGAAAAGGTAATAATTGCATAAGACTTCTTTCTTTTTCTAAGGATGTTGAGCTCCTCCTCATTCCTAAGCATCAGTAGAGAGGACAGCACTTTAATAAGGCTAAAACTAAGGACATGAGGAGTTAATGGACTTGACCAAGATCACGGGAAGGGCAAGTGACAAAATGGGATGAGACCCTTTATCCTCGAGTCATAGGCCAGCTGCCAGTCAGTGTGTGAGAGGGAGTGAGTGTTCAGGGGACGAATGTCCCAGATTTAAACGGTAGTTATGACTGGGCCAGTGGACTGCATTCACTAGGGAGTAAAGTGTTGTCCCTGTGGGGCAGAAGCCTTCTCTACAGGGAGAGTTGCACACTCCATGGGAAAAGACAGGGTGTAACAAAAATCATGGATGCAAGAGCGATGGGAGGCACAGAGTACTGGGGACCTCCAGGAGGCTAAGTGGAGGCGGCTGGGACAGGTCTGTAAAACAGCAGCAGAAAAGCTAAATCTAAGGCTTGAATCAGAAAAGAGAACATCCCAAAGGACAGAGAGGAAAGGTTAATTTTCATAAAGCACCAGTGCTTTCTCCTGGAGAAAATGATTCGATAACTAGACACATTTAATCAGCTCCCTCCACCTGGCTAAGGAGGATCTAGCTAATATCTGCATTTCTAAAACTTCTTTATTTGAGGCATTTAAAAATCTTGTAACTTTATAACTCTTCATGAAAGATAGATAAGGGGGAACAACCATGGCATGATAAACCACAATAGCGAATATTTACCAAATACCTTGTAAATGTCAGACTTTGTGCTCTACAGATATATCTCATTATGATGCCAGTTTTACAGATGAGGAAACTGAGACCTAGAAAGTGGACTTGCTCAACATCTGCTACCTGGTAAACTGCAGAGTCAGCATGTGAACGAAGCTGCCTGAGCAGGAGTCCACAGCAAGCAATGGGGACTGAGGCCAGGATGCCTGCTTTCTAATTGTCATGTAAGCTAACTTGCTTTGTATCAGTTACATTGCTTTTCAAATGATTTTCCGTGTCAGGTAGTTCACCTGTTTGGCTCTAGATTAGACAGATGGAGACCCATGACCGCAACACGCTCCAGGGCCCTTAGAGGAAAAGGGCTACCTGTACACAGCCCACCACATGGCACTCTAGAATTCACCTGGTTAAAGGGACCCACTGGGCAAGGTCACGTGGCATTACTATCTGACTGTCACAAAGAAGGATTTCCATGTTGCACACAGCTTAATTAACCCATAGCCTCAAAGGAGACTGGAGAAGACAAAAAATAAGAAGGAAAAGAATACCACCTCCCTACATGCAGCCTAACAGATACAATCATGCTGACAACTCTGCAGAGGCTTGAGAAGAAAATCTGCAGATGGCACAGTCTTCAGCCAAGTTGTATACAGAAGTTCTTGTCCCAGGAAAGCAATGGCAAGAATATATGCATTTATATTTTGTAGAGGATCCCCCAGTTCTGATACACTCGGTATTATAAGGCCTCATACTGGTTTTCTGATTAGGAAGAGGGAGAGCAGGAGGGTGATATTATAATTCCGGGAGATTGCAAAGAAACCAGCGCTCTCAAAAATCCAAAGGAGAGATCCATTTTCAAACCATTTTAAACTAAAGGAACACAAAAAAGAGAATAGCTACCAGCAAAGGAAAAGCTGACATCTTAGAGACAGGGAGGTAGATGAGCGCTCAGACTGTTCCTGGGGTGTTTCTGGGAGTTCAATCCAGCAGCACATGTTGAACCCCTTCCTTCCCATTTCCTGCTAAGCTTTGCAAAGACAGAGTTACAGGACAACACGGAGATGGTCACAAGCCTTGCAGAAAACAAAGGAAACAAGAGGCCACGCTCCCCTGCCGCAGCCACTTTCTGAAACCCAAGATCCATCTGGAGAGAGAATGACAGAGGACCCTGGGTACCAGCGTGCGTGCCTGCAGCTGGCAGTGATGCTTCCCGCAGATAAGTTTCATTTTCTGCCTATTGAAAAGCTGCCAACAGAAACGAGGGATCTGTTAAACCCGACAGGTCAATGAGCAGGAACAGCCTGGGGGGCTGCCCCTGCAGACACCAAAGCTGTAACAGGAGGCAGGAGGTCCCTCGGGGGAGTGCCTGGCAGAGAGGCAGCGCAGGAGACCACACCAAAGCCTCTTCCCGATGTCACATTCTGAGGTCTAGCACGATGTTCCGGATTTTCTCTTCCTTTCCTTTAAACAGAGGAAAAGAGAAGGCTAATAGCAAAGGGTTTGCCTTGGAGGCCTTTGAGCTCTCAGATACTTCTGGGTGACAACACTGAGAGCTGTGATGGTCCAGTCCGGGGACTAGGGGAGGGAACATTAATTAGAAAATTCTAATGAAGCAGATAAAGGCATATAATCTATGATGCATAAGAGGATGGAAATGACAACTTATAAGTAAGCCAGAGGTAAAAACAGCCATGAACTACCATATCTGCCCCTACTGCTTCCCCAAAAGGGCAAAACGCTTCCCATGGCCCAGCTCCCACTGGGTTAATGGCTGAAATCAAAGCTGACATGCTGGCGACCAGAACAACACAAGCAAGCAGGGCATTTTGCTTTATGGGGTGGGGGGTGGTAGGCTCTACAATGCATAACATGTTTTATTTTCAACAGATGCTTTTCCTAATAACTCAAGGCAAGAATTGCTACCTCTTTCCACTTGACACAGAGAGAAGAGAGACGCTATGCGGTTATTCCAGGCCTTTGGGCTACTGTTATCAAAGAATGACACGTCGACTTCCTTATAACTACCCTTCCACCAACTCACAAGCCACTGCAGAACTGAAAGAGCTTTCCAATTATCTTGTCTCTGTTATTAAAGTGCATTGTAATACGACAGTATAATGTGCTAACACATTACCATACAATTCTATCATTAAACAGCATCCTAATAATACTTTGTTATTCTGAAGGTCAAATCACATCCCTGTACACAATAGGCCTATGGGACATTACTTTCATTACAATACAGATGCTCTCTAAAAGCAGGGATATGCTCAAATATCCCTCCCCTTTATAGTATTCCTCTGCTCAAACCCCACAACGGCCCCTCATTTCCTAGAGGGTGAAGTCCAAGGGTGCTTGGCTCAGAGAAGACAATAGCTTATTGAACGAAAAGGCTGAGTCTCAGTATTTGAGCCTATAATCTGCACCTTATCTACCCTTCCAGCGTCATCATCCATACATTCCAAACACAAATCTTCTACCCTTTCCTGTAGCTTCCTGGAGACACAGAACTACTCTTGTTACATCCCCTGATAGGACTAGCCTTCTCCTTACACAGAGACATCTCGTATTCTTTATTTAACATGTAATTCAAATCCCATTCATACACACTTTTCATTCTGTATTAGTCACTCGCCGTTGATAACTTACTGTTCTGCATTATCATCTTTTTTTTTTTACAACAAATGAGCTCCTGAATACTGCTACTACCCACATTTGCATATGCTTTAGACCACTCTGCTCTCACACTTCAGTGTGCATACAGATCACCAGAGTGTCACGTCAGAATGCAGATTCTGATTCTGGTCTGGGGTTGGGCTGAGATTCCTCATTGCTAACAAGCAGACCATACCTTGACTATCAAGGCTTTGGACTTTACAAAGTTCTTGAAACTCTGCACAACATACGAGATTCTTATCTCCTCCTCAGATTTCAACAGACAAGTACCCTCTTCCAGTTCACACAATAGTAGAACCTGGAAAAGGCCCTGAGTTTTGGACTCTGTCTATCCCAAAGAATGACTTTCCTTGGAGATGTGCCTGAATCTCCGAGGCTGTTTTCCTCCTGGCCTCAGAAGGAGGGCACTGTGTGATGGGGGTGCTTGGGAAGCACCTGGTGGTCCTTGTACACTGCCCTGATGTCCACCTACAGAAATCCTCTCCTTTGCCTCTGAACCAGCACACAGGCCATTCCTTCCTCTGGCAACATCATTCTCACCTGTCTCCAAAAACAGAGTTATTTCTTTAAAACTTTGATTTTAAATCTCTTTGGAAGGCATTAAAATGACCCCATTTGACTTTCGTCATTTATCTTTTTAGGAAAATATGACTTGTAAGCGTTTTATTTCTCCAAATACTTGGCTCTTAGAAAAACCTTGAAAGGTACAGTTGGATATGCATATTTTAGACAACAGGTGTCTGAAAAAAAGTGCAAAAGTCATTTATAAAGCTAAAAACGCTCTGGAAAGAGCATGTATATTACACACACACACTTTCATGTATTTGTGCTCTCTTCCTATGCAGTTATATCGCTTTAGCTTTCTAGGTAGGAAATGTTTCTTTCTGTATAGTCTCAGAAATTTAGGGCTACAAGGAGCCTTCATCATTTCCAGAGAGGAAAATGAGTTCCCAAATGGATAAATAAAGTCAACTAAGATGTCCCGCTCGGGTAGGCAGGAGCAGAGGCAGGGTGAGAGTCCAGGTCTCCTGACCCAGAACAGCCCCCTTCTCGTCCGTGAGGAGGAAACAGTGTGGCAAAGTACCAGGCACAAGGGCCTTCACACAGCAGGTGTTAAGTCACTGCCGTTGAATTTTATATCTGTGAAGAGCATTAGATTTTATTTCATCAATCCTTACATTCTCCAATATAGATGAAGAAAGTAAAGCCAGGAGAGGTCAAACAAATATGCTTTGGGAGCCAGTGAGCTTGTTAGGAGCAAGTCTACCGACTTGCATTACACTGTTTCCCCTACGTACTAAGAGTCCTGTGTACGTAATGTAGTTATATAGACAAGAAATAATAAGCTCCAATTCCTCCTTTGTGTAGCTGGAAGCATGCCCCTGACTGTGGTCTATTCATGGACATTAAAAAATGCAACTCCGGTTGGGTTTCACAGTGTGTCTGAATTTCAAAATAAATTCTATTTCATTCAAGGAAATAGCTAAGTCTAACTTTCGTGTTTCAATGGTTCTCTTCAAAGCATCAAGTTCAATTAAACAAACATGCAGACTGACAATTCAAATCAGAATAAAAGGATAATTCTTTAATTCACTGATTTTTCTCTCCTGTCAAGGACATTAGTCACATACAATAAGCATTTTCTTCGTAGTACTGGGAAACCTGGACAATCTTAAAATGCCAAGACACAGGGCAAGGAATTAGCTTCTTGGTTAACGCATCTGAGAGTTCAGAATTTATATGTATGCTGCACACATCAAGTATCACTATTATCTCCCCTAATTCTTTGAAATTGCTAGTCTAAGGGATCGTCTTCACCATTAGGGTTTTCAAATGGGCAAAGGATAGTGTAGGCCAAATAAGGAAGTAGAAGAGTTCGCTCAGCTTTCCCTGTATTTTCCTCCAGCCTCACGGAGCTGGGGTTGGCAAAGGGTGTTAGATTTACCATTCTCAATCTCGTAGTCAGCGAAGGCAAGTTCAGAGCCTTTGTTGGTGATCAGCAGCTCCCCATTCAGTGTGAAGATCATTGAAGCATCATCCAGGTTAATCATACATCCGACCACATCTCCTGGCTGCCAGGTACGCCCAAAATACCCACTTCCTTGATGCCAACGCTGGCCCTAGAAAACAAGACTCTAGGGCTTAGAGAAATGGAGTTTCTAGAGGCCCCTGCAGCTGGATAAATGACCGTATCTGCATTATCTCCTAACTAGTAGCGGTACATGATTTCTAGGGGGCACTCAAGGATAACCAACAAGGAGGAGTGGTCTATGTTATAAATGAAACCAAGACACACAAGGTAGCCCAAGTCTCTTGTTCTAGTCACAGCCATGGCAATAATCAGGATTCTCTCTAGGGAAAACTGGTAAGATTTCCTGACATACTGGCTTCATAGTGATCTCTGTGTCACCCCTGGAGTGGAGTCAATGGGCTTGGGTGCAAAACCACATATGGAGGTGATTGTAGAAAGGATTTGGGGTACAGTGCTCCCCTTCAACAGAGTGAAGAGCAAAGAAACAGTCACCAGGCGATGCTCATTCTATGTTTACATTAGCCAGTGGTGGTGGCCACTCACTTTGAAGTCAGAGATCCAGTAATTTGAGCTTCCAGAAGAATGTTTGGAGAAGGAAAACTTGGTCTGAGGATGTGTGTTTGCTAGATATATGGACTCACCCTGCTGCCTTCAAACACAAAGGCTTGGTCATCGGCCCCCAGTTCGACATCAGGCCGACAGCCTGGCCTGGCCCAGCCAACTCGCATGTCTCCTCCAGTCACCACCTCAAACTCAAAATACCACTTTCCAGATCTCACGGCATAAGATCGCTCTACCCGGAAAAATCGGATCTTGTCTATGCTGACTTTCTCCACAGCCGAGTCAGCTATTGGGAGAAGGAAGGTGAACAGAGGGTGTGGAACGGAAAGAGAAAACATAGGCCTTTAATAATTCAGTAGCACTACTCAAAAGAATTTGATGAGAACATCTGAGACTGACCATAGGTCGACTGCTATCCAATATGGCGTTCTGTTCATAATAAATCATCATTATCATCACCACACGAGCTACCATTGACTGAGGGCTGCTTCATAGTAGATCTTTTAGGGACCATTTCTCAGTTTTCCCTCACAATAAACCTATGAGGTAGCTAATATTGTCTTCATTTTACTGATGAAGACATTCAGGCTCAAAGAGGTAAAATCATTTATTCAGTGTCACAGAGCCAATGAACAGAGGAGCAAAGGTATAAACCCAGATTGGACTTCAAAACCATCCCCTTAACGACTTACAATTCTGCCCATGTGGCCTACAACACCTCCTGGGGCGTGGGACGAGGATAACATGCTCATCCATTTTAAGCTGTTGTTCAGATTTTAATCTGAACAAGCTTTTAATTTGGAGATGTGATTACCTGATCTAAAAGTAAGCTGATATTCACACATTTGGAAAATAAGAGCAAAAAACAGTGACTTGGTTTTTGATCAGGTATTCTAAAAAGCTCAGCTACCCTAGAAGATAACCTATTCCTTGTGGGAATAAGTCATAGAAGTGCTCATCGCAGAAAATCTGTCAATGGGATGATGGTTTACATCAAACATGATCTCCCAAATAATAATAATAATAATAAAAAAATCACACCATTTAGTCTAGTGCTCTTCAGCCCCAATACTATTTCCAATAGTACAAGTTAGACCTATTGGAAGTTAGGACACCCCAAGAGGAGGACCTGTTTAGTAAACTGGGGCCAGAATAAACACTCTCAACTCATTACCTAGTTCTTGGTCTGATGGCTCAATGTTATATCCATAACCAACAAAAGTGCGCACAGCTTCCCGCAGGCTGTCCCTGTTTGACTTCTTGGTACGCTCGTCCAGTAATGCATATGGCACCAGACGGGGATTTCTTTTGTTCTTCAAATCCTATGTGAAGCCAGAGAAAAAAGGTGCCAAGAAAACATTTCACCTTCACCACAGCTCGCCCTGTTCACATATTCCCAGCAACAGTCCTGGCTTTCTGGCTGCTCTAGGTCCATAAGCGTTTCCCTCAGTGCCTTCACATTTACCAATGTACATATTTGTCACTTCTTCTCCAGATTAAATGACTATAAATGGAAACATTTTACTAATGCTCAAAGCTAGCATTAAAAAGTACTTTTGGCCGGGCGTGGTGACTCATGCCTGTAATCCCAGCACTTTGGGAGGCTGAGGCGTGCAGATCCC
>NW_012123709.1:7542933-7544458 GCF_000951035.1 Colobus angolensis palliatus
GAGCCACAGTGTGTTCATTTCATGACAGAGGACACACATTTGTAGTAATCTCCCTCTCAGTTCCTTAGGAGGGACTAAGAAGACAATAGGGACAATTGCAGAGATAAGTCACCCAAACTCATAAGTATAACATGCTGTTTTGAACCTCTTCACTCTGCTGCTCCTCCTCCCCCCATAGTTTCCATAGCTGTATTCTTCCTGGCTTCCAGATGTGTGCAGGTTTGGAGGCTCCAGTATGAATTCACTAATGTGCACATAGCCGCTCCTGAACTTCCCTGATACTAACCCTACCACTGGTGATTACTAAGATGAGAGGAACCATCTCAAGGAAAGAGGCGTGCCAGGTGGTTTGGGACTAAACTCTATCTAATTTCTTGCTGTGCTCTGGCTTTCAAGCTGCCTCCTGCTCAGGCCAAGACTTCTACTCAGAAATCGTTGGCCTAGTGGACTGAAGTAAGGAGGCAAAAGCTTTTGGGCAGCTGGTTTGCTGCTCTGCTGGGCTAGCTTCCCCTCCATTTCATCCTCACCAGCAGATACGTGGGACCATCCCAGACATACTGCTGAGCTATGATGTGACCATTACAAATTCTGTCCAGCCCCGTGATTCCATAAATAATGAACACACTGAGGTGTGAGGGACAGAGTGCAAAGGCAACCTCTTCCTTCTGATCTAACACACACCAAAGCAAAATGGCATGTGGATGGATGATCTTCTATCTTCTAACTTTGCCAGCATGCCTGACCCAGCATTTCTTACCTGTTGGATGCCATAGGTCCATCCTTGTTTTATTCTGTCTTTTGCCCAAACATTGTGGGCATTTTCTGCAAGCTTATCCACTAAAATTTCTTGAGGAGGCAACAGCTTCACATCAGACAAATCCAAAGGGGCTGGCTTATAGCCATTGGACATCATATAGCTACAAGTAAATGTAAAAGTGCACAGTTTTAACAGATCTCCATGAGTTTCTCATTCCAGATTTTAGACCAAGAGCACATGGTAAGAATGCTATGCCAATAAGGCTATGGTCACAGGTCCCCCTCTTTGGCTGAATGAATAGCTCAGCTCTGTTTCAAGTCTATAGATGCAGCCCCCAATCTACCATCCTCCTTCCCAACAAATATAACATATTTCAAAGAAGACTTGAAAAAAGCAGATGGTCAGTACAAACCATCTTTATTTCTAAGAAAACTACCTCTGTTCTCTACAAATAATGGGCACATTCAGTATGCTGCAACATTACCAGAAGCCCATCATCCCACTACAAAAACACAAGAAGTCAAAACCAAGGTCTTGTTGGCAAATGTCTTCCTACAAATCAGCACAGGATAATCACTCAGTCGAAATGTAAAGGCTAAACTTTTACTTTCGGAATTAAAAAAAAAGGGCCCGGTGCGGTGGCTCACGCCTGTAATCCCAGCACTTTGGGAGGCCAAGGTGGGCGGATCACGAGGTCAGGAGATCGAGACCATCCTGGCTAACACGGTGAAACTCCGTCTCTATTACAAATACAAAAAATTAGCCGGG
>NW_012123709.1:7545198-7550299 GCF_000951035.1 Colobus angolensis palliatus
AAAAAAAAAAAAAAGAAAAAAAGAAAAAGGTATCTGTGGTCCTACGGCCACTGACTGCCTGGGCCAAAGCCAGACTCCAACAGTGATGAACCATAGACTAGGGCTCAATCCATCCAGGACCTCTGAGCAGCATGAGATGCAGGGTCTATTGTAGGTAGGTAGGTAGAAGATAATGTTCTGCATCCACCTTTTCAGGACGCTGCTCTTGGGCAGAGGCAGGATGCACCGACTGTTGCATCCTGACCTCAGCAGCTTTGGCCAGCAGCCTGTCCCCCGACTGCAGCCTGTCAGATGTGCTTTTCTTGGTACTAGGAGTTGCGTGTGTGAGAGTGGATCTTGGAAGGTTAAGAGGAAAGAAGGGGGAAGATACATATTTGATTAAAGCTGGCACTGCTTGGCTCCTAAGTGATGATGACACCTGTGTGTGAACCCATCTGCACATCTGCTGGCATGCATGAGAGCAAGCAAACAAGGGAGCCAGTGGATGTGCCACTGAGCAGGCATTTGAATGTGCAAGGAAAAGAAATGTGCACCTCTGTCTGAATGTAGCGGGAGAGAGGGAGAGTAGGACACAGGCAGATGTAGGGGGTCAAATGAACGGTGGCAGAGATACCCCTTCCACAAAGGACTTATAAGGCTGGTCCAGTGGCAGAGGAGTGACTCTCTGTCATGACCGTGAACCATTTTTAAGCTTTTGTGCTGAATGCTATTCTTACAGACCAAAGACAGAGCATCCATCTGACGTCTCCACACCTCCTGGCTCAAAACTAACAATATTAGTGCGAGGTCCAGGTAGAGGGGCAAAAAGAGGGAAAACCCTGAAATACTTCTTCACCAGGCTTCTATCTGAGGGCTTCAGTGCCATCCAGGAAACAGGTGAGCCCTATCTGAGCTGGTGCTAGCAAGTACGTGGGCTGCTGTCTGTCTTGGTACCACCCTCCTGGATTAAAAATCCAGGCTGAAGCGTTAAAATCTTGAACCATTAAAAAAATCACTTACTTTTTGGGCAGTTTGACCTTCTTGAGATCCTCCTCAGCAGCTGGGTTAACATGAGCAATGTGGCACCCCAGGGCCAGGAGGGTTCTGTGACACAACAGAAGAAGACCAAGGTCAACTGCAGTGTTAGGAACAGAAGGAAACCTAATTCACATCTGAGTTGAAAACAGACAAGAGCCATTCATTCAGACCAGGGGTCAGTAGACTTTTTCTGTAAGGAGCCAGAGAGTAAAATGCCTTAGGCTTTGTGAGCCATACGTCTCTGTCACAGTTACAACTCTGTGATTACAGAGCAAAGCCAGCCATAGGCAATATGCAAACCAATGAGTCTGACTCTGTTACAAAAACAATCTATTTACAAAAATAGGTAGTTGGTCTGATTGTCCCATGTGCCATAATTCGCCAACTCCCAATTTAGATGCTAGCAAGCATAAGATTACAAAAGAGAAATTTGTTAATTGCCTCTCTTGGAGACATTTTTCTATTTTATAAATTCGCATTAGAATTATATGCTGCTTCTAATTCCATGGAACAGATAGAATTCTAATACCCAGCCCCAGGTAGCAAATATTTACTGCATGATGCCTGTAAGTGCATAAGCTGTGCTTAACACCATGAAGTACAAAGCTATACCTTCAAGAAGCACCAATGTAATTGAAGGTATCCCATGTGAGCCTGTGGGACAAGGGACCTTACCAAGCATCGTTATGCCAACAAAACCACAAAGTTAAAATGTTCTGCAGTGACAACTAGAGAACAGGGAAATGCAAAGAGAACAGGTAGCAAGTCCCCAAAGAATTCAAAATGGGAGATACCAATTTGGGCTAGAAAAGTTAACGTCTAAATTAGGCCCATGGGTAGCAACATAGAAGCAAAAGTTACTTTAAAATTGAATTTTAGTGAATCAAATCAGGTTTCCCAATGGGTTTTAGAAATGCTTTATCTTTTTTCCTTTATTTAATGTGAACTGCAGGAGGTACTTGGTCTTTCGATTCTAAGTTTCTTTTCTGCATCTTACCTTTTCCCTGTCCCTAGCAAATAGCAAATGGTTTCTTAAGAAATACAGTCAATAATAATGGTGGATGGTTATGCTAAATCCTCTTGTGACATGATTCATCATCATCTCCTCTAATTTATTAGAATGTGCCATGTTTTCAGGCAAGAGACGTATCTTTGCAGTTTAGTTATAATGCATTAAATCATCTACTCATTGTTTGTACAACTTCAGCTCAATTAAACACTCACTTCAAGGTTTCAGTCGACATTTGCAGGTTATAATTCTTCTCAGTTTCGGGGAGCTTTGAAAACTCCACAAGGCAAGGGTGTTGTCTTTTATTGTCATCTCGTATCTAGGTGGTGACATAAGAAAGAATGTCATTTAAGTTTTGACAGCTGGCACTGCATGGGAAAACAGAACAGAACATACTTTGAAACACGGCCCAGGCAATCCGTATCAGGCAAGACAAAGACAGCAACTTGCTGATAGGCAAACAGATGATCTCTCTAGTAAATGAGACACACAGTCTCCAAGTTGCCAGTGGTTTGTGCTCTGTGGATTTATTTCTAGACAAGCACCTGCATTTTGAACATACTTTCCCAGAGAAGCAGTGTTACATGTGGTGGCCATGCTCTTGCTCCTCCAAAATTCATGTAAACATAATGTTACTGAAGAGGAACATTCTTCAGTATAGGACAGGCTACAGAATCTGGACCAGTGTTGTGCAGTAGAATCAAAAGTCAGCCACAAAAGTGAAGCATATTTGTAATTTTGAATTTTCTAGTAGCCACATTAGAAAATCAAAAAGAAAAGTTGAAATTAATCGTGTGTTTTATTTAACCTAATAAATGCAAAATAATCACCTTAACAAGTAATCAATAGAAGAAATTGTTTATGAGATATTTTACTTTTTCTCCCACACTAATCTTCAAAATCTGGTGACTATTTTACACTTTTAGTACATGTCAATCCAAACTAGTCACACTTCCAAATACTCGGCAGCCACATGAGACTCACGGCTTTGTCTTAGACATTACAGTTCTAGACATTAAGTAATTCATTCATTCAACAAACATTTGTTGAATGCCTGTACTACATGACAGACTCTGAGCTAGATATTAGGAGTTCAACAGTGAAGCCATCCTCACGTGGTGAGAATATTTTATGGTAGCTATATAAATACATAAGTGTGGGAGTGCAGAGACTTTGTCAGTAACTAAACTAGAATGTGTGTCATCTGAGAGTGTCGGGGTAATAGGAAGCTTCAGAACTCACCTGTCCTTCTGCCTTCAGACATGACCTTACACAAATCATGGAACATAGTCAATTTACATTCTCTCTGAAAAATGATTTCTAGTGAAAGATTCCCTATCCTCCCCTGAGTGTCCATTAATCTTAGTGATACATCTGAAAACCATATTAAACAAGTTCTGATGCAAAACAATGAATCAGCCACTTCTCACTATCCACACAGAGGTGACAACTTTTTTTCTGAAGGAGAGATGCGAGTATTCTGAAGCAGGTGCTGAGAAACAACGATATATCCCAAATAAAATAAACCAGTATTTGGGAGTAAGAAGGGGGACAGACTTCTGGTCCTGTCTGTGAAGATCTGCTCTTCTCAGTGTTCCTGACTAGTGAATGCAATGAAAACTAGGCATGCAGCAGGAAGAACGGTTCCAGGTAACAAGGCAATCCCATGCTCCACCCCAGCCTGGCCATTGAGACACGTACCTTGCCGAAAGTCCAGCCAAGCTCTATTTTATTCATTCCCCAAAGCTCGTGGATGTTTTCAGCTAGTCTGTCTCGGATCTTTTCGAGGTGAGGTGGCAAAACAACCTAAAAGAAAAGGAGCAAGTGAAAATCCAGAACTATAAGAATCAATTGTATTGAAACCTGTCATACAATCTATAGGAGTCAGGCACCCCACTTGAATTGGCACATCACCCAGGAGGAGCTGCAGTATCTGACCTCACTCTGCTTGACCCACACGCTCCCAGCTCTCCTCCCTCTTCCTTTCTTGGCTTCCTCTCTGCTTCTTGCTGCCTCTCTGACCATTGTCTTTTCTGTAGGTATATATGTTGCATGTTCTTCACATGTGAATGCTTGCCTCACCTTATTTTCTCTCTCCATGCTCTCTCACCCAGTAGATGATCACTCCCAAGTCAGGCCATTTCTAACCATGGTCTCAAGTTTAGACTCATGGTTCCAGCTGCCTACAGGATTCTTCTATTAAAGTGAGCTCAATATATTACTCAAAGCTGAATTTGATATTTTTCCTTCCATATCTTTTTTCTCCTCCTGTTTTTATTTTCTCTTTTTGTTGCGTGGCCCCACTACCTCTTTAAGCCTGGAAGTGATCCCATTATCTCTCCCTTGGTACTACTCCCCCCATCTGATCAGTCATGAAACCTACCATGTTCATTTCCTAAGTGTCCTTCTGAGGAATCCCCTTCTCTCCATTACTCAACCTCATTATTTTCTCTGTAGACCATTCCAAGAGCCTTATAATTGGCCTCCCCAGCTCCCCACTGATCTATCCTCTACACTGCAGCCAGTGGGATAAGTCTACAACAAAAAATTGTGTCAAAACACTCTCTAGTGTCACCCAAGTGTTCCTTGACACTAAGACTAGATGTATTAACCACATACACAGTGCTGTTCTTCAGTTCTCATCACGGTCTCTACAAACACATCCTTTTCAAACTTCTTGAAATTCTTCTAAAAGACCACACTGTTTCACAGTTCTGTGTCCTTGCATATGCAACCTTAACCTTTATTAATACTCCCCACTGTACACATCACACACACACAACCCCCACACACCCTTCCTTGGCACCTGGCAAATACCTTCAATGTTTATCCTCTCGTATTTAGTTCAAATGTTGCCACCTTTGAGAAGTTTCCCCTGATTACCTAAAGGGAGAGTTCCTCTGTATTTTCCTGATGTTTTGCTCCTATCTCTCCACAGAGGTCATAAACTGGGAGCCTAAGTTTTTTTTCCTCTCAGATTCAATCCCTAGGAAATGGGAGATTTCATATAAAATTCCAGATTTCTAGTTTCTTTTGACAACTTAGAAGATGACTAGCACTGGACCCATACCTTTG
>NW_012123709.1:7551729-7558667 GCF_000951035.1 Colobus angolensis palliatus
AGACAGGAGTCACACTCATGCTTCTACTCTCTGTCTGCTTGGGCAACAGCAGCCCTGTATCCATGGAGAAGCTCCTTCAGGCCTTGGCCTTCAAGCTTCTTGTCTATGAAGGAGTCCAGAAATGCCACAGTGGCATAAGGATTATTTTGAGCTGAAGACTTTGAAAAACAAATGACACAGGATGGGGCTTTTTCTGGACTCCTCTTATCTGCCTAAAAAAAGAACCCCCCCAAAGAATTCAACAATTTTTTTCCCAGGGGAAATTGTCACCTACCACCAAAGAAAGGTCATCATCACACCTAAACACACTCTGTTACAGAACTATCGTATCTCCTATCTGTTCTCCTTAGGAATCATTTATCTTTCCCCAAAGACATTTATTTTCCCAGAAGTGCCCTTCTCTTTTCCCTATTAAGATGGTATATAAGCTCCAAATTCTGACTTCCTCCCTGAGCCACATTTCTTCGTGAACTCCATACCAGGTGATTAAAATTTTTTTTTCTCTCTAATCTGTCCATATCAGTTTAATTCACAGGACCCCAAAAACAGAACCTAGGAGGGTAGAAAAAATTTTTTTCCTCCCTGACATCTAGAATACACAGAACGCAGATGATCTAATTCTTAGAGTCACCTGTAGTTCACAACCCCCTCTCAATTTCCTATCAACATTCTTATTTCTCATCAAGGTACTCTGTGAAGCAGGCAGAGAAATACTGAAATGCTATAGAAAGTGATATAGCTTGGCTCTGTGACCCCATCCAAATCTCATCTTGAATTGTAATTCCCACGTGTCGGGGGAAGGGCCTGGTGGGAAATGATCTGATCATAGGGGCAGCCTTCCCCCTTGCTGTCCAATAGAGTTCTCATAAGATCTGACGGCTTAAAAGTGTGGCACTTCCCCCTTTGTTCTCTCTCTCCTGCTGCCTTGTGAAGAGGTGCTTGCTTCTCCTTCACCTTCTGCCATGATTTTAAGTTTCCTGAGGCCTCCTCAGCCATGCATAACTATGAGCCAACTAAACCTCTTTTCTTTATAAATTACCCAGTCTTAGGTAGTTCTTTATAGCAGTATGAAAATAGACTAATACATAGTCATTAGCCACAGGAGGTGAGAAGCAAACTCATGAACACATACACATAGATGAATATAATAGGGTCATATGAATATTATGGGGGAAATGCATGCTAGAGAAAGCCTGTAGGCTAAAAGAGCTACATTGTGCAAATTATTAACCCCAAGTGCCTTAGAGGCATGGTCTCTTTTCATTTATTTTCTGTAACATCTAGAATAGTGATTCAAATAGCCCTGCTGTATATAAAATGCTGAAAGCTCTCGCATGCCCCTTGTAACACCATGTGATGTGTCTCTCTCAAAACACAGACCCTGGAGGGGAAAGAAAATATCCATTTATCAGCACTTTCAAAGCCCTCCATGCCATTCCCTGTTTCTCTCCCTTTTATTTTCCAACTCTTCTCCTACATGCTCCTCCCTCTTCCAAGAGCTCAGCCATATGAGAACATGCATTGCCACCTGTCTATCCTTCTACTTTGTGTTTTTACTTCTAGGCCCTTATTTATCCCATTTCTTTTATATCACCCCTGGAGACCCTCCCCCATTAAAGCTTATTAAAGGCTCTAACTGAATTCCACCCTTACCACACAGACTTCTAGAAACATTCTAGCCTAAAGGATTTCTCTAGCATTTACTGGTGCATACTGTTCATTTTGCATTTATTACATGTGGCCTTTTAAAAAAATCATACATTTGCTTCTTACATCTTTAACTTGGTTGAGAATTCCCAGAGAATACATCAATATTTCTGTCTATCCTTCACAGAATATAACACACATAGCAGGTGTTCACCATGTTCACTGACTGAGAAATCCTTAAAGACCCAATCGACGCACATGGTGAAAATGTGGAGAGTAATAGTTGTTCACATTACACAACAATTATGGAACATGTATATTAAGAAAGGTTCAAAGACAAGAAAGAAAGAAGTATTTAATTCTATGGCTTCATCTGTATCCGCTGTCTTTTGCTGGCAATTTGAACCTACCTGACTGGTGTCTATGGGGCATGGGATGAAAGAGGCTTGGGAGAGGAACTGGGTGGTACCCAAGAGATCTCTAACGCCATCAGCATCACGTTTATATTCTTTGACAGGCTCCAATCTCATCTTCTCTTTTGGAAGTAAGGCTTCATAGCAAGGGGCATAGCCAGAGGGAGGCAGGAACTTAAACTCTCCATGACGTCCACCCATCAGGAAACGTACTCTGTCATTTGAAGACAGCAGAAATACAGAGGTTAAAAAAAATGCAGCCCAAATAAGTGAAAATTAAAGATCGATCCCTGCCTCCCACCCTCAACATAATTTTGTTGAGAAGTGAATGACTTCAGATTAACCACGGCAAACATCCTCCAGTAGGTACCAAAACAGCAGAGGGGTAAGTGAGCATCAAGGCATGATCCTCAGCTGACCTATCATGGCTAAGTCCCTAAACATTTATATACATAAACCATTAGGTTTTTAGAACCAAGTTTATCTGTACTCTAATAGGTAAATAATTACTATAGATATTACTGCAGTATTGAAAAGCGTAACAGTGATAATGATGAGATTATTCTCTGTAAAGATCATATCGAAATTACAATATGATAACTTCAACTCTTCTTGAGGGAAATTATCCACACATCGGTTCAAGAAAGCACGATGTAACTATATGGAGAAAGTAGTAAAATCTTATTTTAATATTCAAGGGAAAGACTAAGTAACATCAGAGTATTAATCACAAATGGTTCATGGCTGGCAAGGTTACTTAAAAATGTTACACTGTGGAGGCCACATTTCCCTGAAGCAGCCATATCGGGGTGGCTGTGAGGAGGCAGCCATGGCTGTGTGGGGACAGATGGGCATCAAGCATTTGCTCACTGGGATGCCAGTGTCTTTCTTAGTATCATCCCCCTGATAGTACCCAATCCTGACACCCTGGCCCACCTCCTGCAGTGCTCACTGGCACTTCCCAACAAAGTGGGGAATGACACTAAAGGTCTGACAGCAACAGCAGGCAGGCTCTGATTACCACCACGCAGAAGTCTTTCAATATCGTAATTCAGCATTCTGGCTGAAAGTCAGCCTCATATACATGGTTTAGGTTAGGGTTAGACTGGACCCTAAAGTTCCCCACGCAAAAAGAAAAAGGTGAAAGTAAGCGATTTCAAAATGTTACTTCATATGATCCCAGGTTTATAATCAGAAATAGAGCTTTCACAAGTCAACTGCAACCACATTAAATTGATGAGGAAATACAACCAGTTTTCTATAATTAAAACACGGCAAGACATGGCACTCTGGAGGTTCAACAGTAATTGAACACTGGAAAAATGTCAATATATATGCAGTGTTTACGTACAACATTCATTCCCCTCCCCTTCTCCATTTAACATATCTTTACTGAGCCCATACAATTAGCACTTGCTTTTGTACTGGGATTCAGCAATGAGCCAGGTATACGGCATCCCTGGTGTCACAAAGCAGGTATTCTAGCAGACAAATAGGCGTAATTACTGATTGGGAGACATCTGATGGGGTTTTAAAAAGGGAGATGTGAATTCACTCAGGTAAGGGGTTGGCTGTTGGCATCAAGGAAGGCCTCTCTGACATGTGAGCTAACTCTGAGGGGTAAGGAAAAACCAGTGAGCTCAAGATCTGGAGGAGGAGCATTTCAGGCAGAGGAACAAGTGCAAAGGCTCTGAGGTGCAGAAGACCTTGGGTGGATCCGATAACAGGAAGGAAGGTGGTGTGGGTGAGAACACCATGAGCCCGAGTGGTCGGGCTGTATCAGGCAGGGTCCGTGAGCCCTGGCAAGGAGGTAGGATTTTATTCCAAGTGGAAAGCTGCTGATGGGTTTTAATGTAAGGAAATATAAGATTCTCCTAGCTGCCCTATGCAGATAGATCTGGGGACCAATGGGGAGGCTCCTGAAATAGTCACAGGGAGATAATGGTGGGTTGGACCGAGGTGATCCAAGCAGCCATACCCAGTTTTGTTTTGGAATTAGGCTTGTTCAGAATTGCTCATGAACTGAGTGTATGAGTGGAGGGGGATGAGGTATATGGAGAAAAGTTATGATTTGGCAAAACGTTCACAACAGGATACTTTCCAATGGGCCTCACTTCCTTTCACTGGAACATTTTGGTAGGGCAGCCTTGCAAGATATTCTCAGTGTTGGCTGCCTAATTGTGATGGTGGAAACCTAATTGTGAAACTGGAAAACAAAGCCTCTTTTAAGTAAAGAGATGCTAAGGTTTTCTTCCTTCCCAATAAGAACACTTTATCTGAAAAGCATTTTATAAAATGCTGTTTTAAAATTAATTATAGAAATCATACGAAACCTCCCAGTTTCCTATTTTAAGGTACTCAATAATAATGACATAGAGTTAGAATCACAACTGTCCCTTGTGAATGTTCCTACATTAAGTGTTATGTAATAGGGCACGATCTATGTGTATTAAGAATGTGAACAACGAAATTAAAACAAAATTGAGTCATTAGCCTGAAGTATTACTAATTTAGTGAACCTCAGGAAATAATGACTAAATCTTAACATTATTTGTTGAGAACTTCCCAATTCAATTGCAACATAACAGATTGTGTTACTGACATATGGAAACCATGGGATAAAATTGGATCTTTCTGGGCAAAGGATTGGTGTGGGAAATTTTCTGCCTCTCTCTTCTCATTGAGCATCTTTCCTGGGAGCAGCTGAATGCCACTAGTAGCTTGTACAGCAAGTAAGCGTATTCCATTACTCACTAGCATATGGATTCCAAGAACAAGTAAATCGTCTCTTATGAGGATTTCTAGAGGAATTTAATTATTCATGAGCTCTCTTGCTAATTGTTGAGTTTCAAAATTTATCTTAGGTTTTAAAATCTGCTGGATAAGATAACAAATCAAGAAAGGTAGAGTTTCAGGTAGCATTTAATGAGAACAATGCTTAGTTTTTATATTCAGTGATTAAAAGCAGACTGATCATTTGGTTATAAATCTGAATCTTACATCCTCTAATGGCCACATAAACTGTAAAATAAATTAACACAGGCAGGCATCAGTGTTTACTGCATACTGGAGCTTTGGTCTTCAAACATCACTGTGCTGTGCTTCAGTAGGTAGAAGAAAAGGTCCTGGATTGCTTCAGAAGTCCTGCAGATGAGAATCCCTGTGCCCTCAGCAGGCAGACTGAACAGACTATGGTCCCAGGCACACCCACCACCTGTGGCTCCTCCCCTCCCTGCCTGTGAACAAACTGCCCAGAGTCTGTGAGAAGGGATCCAACAAACCGCCACCAATATTGAAGGTCCCCCTCATAACCTGCCCTACTAGATCCAGACTGATGAGCTCAAAGGTAATAACTAGGGAGATAAAATTTAGGTTTGAAGGGAACAACCAAAGAAGGAAACAAAGTATCTGGAGCTCGCTTCAATTATCTGAGTATATGAAAGTGGGCTCCCCTCTGTCTCAGAGTTTTGGTTCAGGTCCCAAAGTTAGATGTACGAATCCATAATTCATCGGATGCTAAATATTTTACATTCTAAAGTGAAGCACCGAGTCAACTATATAGGATATACAAAAACAAAAAACAAAAAACTGTGAAACCAATTCTAACAGCCACGGCCTATCCCACACCTCTAGAGAAAGGAAAGAATTCCCTTGGAGAGAACGTTCAGGGAGAAAGGGAGAAGTGTTCTCCCCTTTTGGAAGCCAAATGATTAGGGCTTCAAGAAACCATGTAGAAGCTTGACAAGTGTCCTCAGGAGTTTACTGAGGGACACATTTTCCTGCTGACAGAGCCGACAGCGTGAGAAAGGGCTGCCAAGGACTGTGCTCCCTAGAAGGCTGTTGAAGGACTCCATGAACGAGCCTACTGTCTGCCATCTTAAAAAGGGATTTCCCAGAAAGGCAAATCTCTGAGGAGAGATCAGAAACCCAGGGGCTGGGGGACGCGGGAAAGGGGATCTGGAGGGAGGTTTAGGGTCAGCCAGAGGGAGCAGCCAACAGAAGCGGTAAGGCTTATGTCAAAAGAACTGTGGTCAGAAGTTCCCAGCCTGAGGCTAAGAAAACCACAAACGGGTCCCAGGAAAGAAAGAGGCAGCAACTGTACAACTGCTACACAAAGACTCAATGCTACCTGACAATAGCACTGACTCCATCAGACACGCTTCTTCTCCGGTCTTCTCTCCCTGCGGCTCAACTCTAGAGGGGTCTGCAATAAGAGCTGGCCCATCAGGGAGGGGCAGACCAATGTGGAGAAGTAACTGCCTCATACCGCAGGCCCAAGCTGGGGGAGGGCTCAAGCTGTAAACTGGACACAAATTTTGATTTTAGATTCAAATAGACAGAACTTTCAAATGACTGACAAGATTGTTCTTGTTCCTAAAAGTAGCAATAAAAGCTACAGGACCTACCCACGAACTTACCCAGGGCCAGAAGTCCAGAGCACGGAGTTATAGGGGTAGAAGAAACAATCAAGTTAAATCTACCCAGTCCACTTCTCTCAGTCAGCAGGTTACCTGGCACTTAATGTTTACCTTTTAAATCCTTTGCCTCATTCAGAAACGAGAAATGTCCAATCGGAATGTGAATCTCCCCTCTCTACATGTTTTCCTCTCTGACTCCTTGAGTGCCATGGGCTCACCCAGCATCCCCAAAATGTTAAATTTAAAATAAAAAAGAGAATTTAAGAATTGATTTCATTACAATTAGTTCCTCTTTATTCTCAGATTTTTCTCTACATTAATGGATTTTAAAAATCAAATTCATTAATCAATTGAATCCTTTCCACTACAGCTCTTGTGTCATTTTCTGGGGTTCTTCCCGTAACTCAGATGTTCCATCAGCTCTCAAAGATTTTTTCCTTCTTAAAGTGTTTACAGTAAG
>NW_012123709.1:7559197-7561315 GCF_000951035.1 Colobus angolensis palliatus
AAAAAAAAAACCAGTAAAAATCATGACAGAGCTGTGCTGTGCTCAAAGGGGTGACTAACCTTCCTTCCGTTGGGCTATCGTATTATTATTCAGAGATTGCTGGCAAACGTGTAAAATCACTTTAGTCTTACTAGATGTCTTATTACTGTTATCTGCTATTGAATTCCTCCCAGAGAGCTGCAATAGTGTTTCACAGAAGTAAAGGATACAAGCTGTGGTTAAGAGGAGAAAGAATTAGCCAGCTTTTGCTGACCTGAAATCAACTCGTAAGTCACGCTTCATAATTGCATCTTTAGCCCATATCGCTAAGACTGGAGAACAATCTGAGTTATGGACATTCCCACATTCATATTTCTTTCTGGCTAGTGTTTGATGAAAGCTCAGGGCAGTCCAGCCAGTGCCCATCATGTTCTCTCCAGAAGTATATTTATCTCAGCAATAATTTCCACAGCATTGACCACAGCAAGCTGGAAATAGCTAAGCTGTTGGTTACCTGAATTTTAGCCAAGTCTGGAGAATACCAACAGAAAACAAACAGCAACCACAAATACTATCTTTGGATATGGTTATTTTTATAAATTAGAGCTGGCAAAAAAGTTATGTAAGATGATTAAAAAGATTTATGGGGAGTTTAACTATAGCCATAAAATATATTCTACTATGATAACTAACTCATTAATTTTCTGCAAAAACAATTAGCACCCAAATTTCACTATATACTATGGCTTTCTGTATAATGCTCTGTCTGATTCATGCCATTTGTGGGGTGGATATAAGATCAACTTTTAGTAACAGCTTCCTGGCATCTAAGTAATTCACCCTTTTCGGTGGGCTATAAGGTACATATACCTCATCCCAAATTCTCTTCTATAATGAATAGGGTTGTTACACTGGGGGCCTAGTGCACTAATAATACTGTCTATAAACAAACCACATTGAGAAGAAAACTATGGAGGAATACTCATTAAGAGGAAAGAGGCTATGACATTGATTTGTGGGTTTTGTCAGTAATTACTCACGCCAACTTTGACTTCACTGTGGGTAAATCTAATTGAAAAACATTTTTGCTCTTCATGTAGCTTTGCTCTTCGATGATAGCTGGCAGGAACATCCTAATCAGGTATTATTAACGACATTGTTTGTAAGTATAAAAATTATTTAAAAAATTCAAGACAAGGATCTCAGTAAAGACCATTAAACAGGAGGAAAGAGGCCTGTGAAAGGGAAATCTAACTTAGAAGCCAAACAGAAGTTAAAAATAAATATGAGAAACAACTCTGAAGACTTCTATGATGGCAGAAAAAGAATCTCTTTCTAGACCGGCATAACACTTTGCATCTTGCTGGGAGAGATGCTATAAAACCAGGCATGTGTTCTACAGTATTGGCGGAAACAATAACTTTTCAATTTCATTACAAAACACATTTCTTTTCAATAAGATACTTTAATTAACTTGGAATTCATATTGTGGTTTCTCTTTCTGGCTCTTTGTTCAACTGAACTAAAGTAGTACAGAGAAGAACTGCTGGGTTTCAGCACCAAATCATACTTTACCAGTTGACGTAAGAATAATACCTGGGTTGTAGAAGAGTCAACTGGTTTATTTTGATTTATGAGCAACTGGCTAGCCCCCAGTACAGGTCCTGCACCGACCACCGACCCTGACCAAGGTCATCATGTGATGCGCTAGAGACATTTCAGTAAAATGTATTTCCCAACTATGCAGGCCCTGTGATTCCACCTCTCTTCAAATCACAACATACTGTGAGATCCGAAGCCAGGAATATGTCAGAGCTGATAGCTTCCTGAGAGACAGGAGGCTTGAGTGACTTCAAGCCCCGCTGCACACCCCACTGGCACTGCTTTTTAGCCTTCCACCTGTTCAGTTGCTATAAGCAAAAAGCTCTCAGAGCCAAGCTGTTGGTTCTTCAAGTCAACACATCTGGACCCTTCATTTTCTTAAATTTCCTCAGATGTGCCTCCTAAATGATTAGTCATCTCATTTTTCTTCTCTTGCAACTTTGCTTCTATCTGTGCACTTAGAAGGCTGCGTGATCTGCTGACCTAGACACCAGATGCTAGAAACGTCTTCTACATGTAGGTATCTTTCAGTCAACT
>NW_012123709.1:7561365-7566191 GCF_000951035.1 Colobus angolensis palliatus
TCTCTTTCTAGACCGGCATAACACTTTGCATCTTGCTGGGAGAGATGCTATAAAACCAGGCATGTGTTCTACAGTATTGGCGGAAACAATAACTTTTCAATTTCATTACAAAACACATTTCTTTTCAATAAGATACTTTAATTAACTTGGAATTCATATTGTGGTTTCTCTTTCTGGCTCTTTGTTCAACTGAACTAAAGTAATACAGAGAAGAACTGCTGGGTTTCAGCACCAAATCATACTTTACCAGTTGACGTAAGAATAACACCTGGGTTGTAGAAGAGTCAACTGGTTTATTTTGATTTATGAGCAACTGGCTAGCCCCCAATACAGGTCCTGCACCGACCCTGACCAAGGTCATCATGTGATGCGCTAGAGACATTTCAGTAAAATGTATTTCCCAACTATGCAGGCCCTGTGATTCCACCTCTCTTCAAATCACAACATACTGTGAGATCCGAAGCCAGGAATATGTCAGAGCTGATAGCTTCCTGAGAGACAGGAGGCTTGAGTGACTTCAAGCCCCGCTGCACACCCCACTGGCACTGCTTTTTAGCCTTCCACCTGTTCAGTTGCTATAAGCAAAAAGCTCTCAGAGCCAAGCTGTTGGTTCTTCAAGTCAACACATCTGGACCCTTCATTTTCTTAAATTTCCTCAGATGTGCCTCCTAAATGATTAGTCATCTCATTTTTCTTCTCTTGCAACTTTGCTTCTATCTGTGCACTTAGAAGGCTGCGTGATCTGCTGACCTAGACACCAGATGCTAGAAACGTCTTCTACATGTAGGTATCTTTCAGTCAACTATTTTTTCACCTGCTAACTGCAGTTCTTGTCAAGAGAAGACTCCAAAAAAAATCCCCCCACTACCGTCTAAAAAATCACAGACGCAAAAATCCTATCTCATTGTTCTGAGGGAGACAGGAAGGATGAAGTAATGATTAAGAATAATTACGGAATATTTGAAAACATACTGTTCTCTAAACACAAAATGTGGAAAAGTCCATTAGCCAGCAAACTGGAGAAGATCCCTTCTTCATAGACCTAAATTTGCCTAAGTAGTTTTTTCAGATGACATGCTTGTGAAATAGACATACTCCCTTTGAAAATCAGTGAAAAACAACGAGTGGGACATGGGCACAATAAGTAAAAGTGGGAGGAGCATTAATGGTGGGTGACCAAGGCCACCAGCTACATAGGCAAATGCAGTCCTGGGAACTGACTGCTCAGAGTAACCTTGTTTCTTCAGGGAAGGTCCTCAGTCAAAGGGTGGATGACCCCAACACTGTTGTGTCGTATTTATATTTGTACTCATTCTCTTTATTCCTAAGGAGTGGAGTGGGGAGGATGGAAAATAGGGCTAGAAGGTCCTTTCCCTCTTCCAGAAGGCCTTTACTCCAATCAGTTTTTTTCTGGGCTTACAGCGCCTCTCTTGTCAACAACACCCCCTGTTTTCCACACACTTCTTATGGCTACCAATGAGAATAGCTCTATGTGGTATCCTCACATATTTAAAAAGAAAGAATTGAGATGAAATATCCTCAGTACAGAAGAACTTTCAACTCTTAGAATACAGTGTCCGCAGATGGTGTAAGATTCTCTGACTTGAATATGTGATGAGAAGATTTTCAGCCTCAGTAAAGCTTAATTCTACTGGTCTCCATTTGTTACAAGAACCTCAGACAATGCCAATGTGTAACTTTAGTATATTATATCCATTTATATGAATATGTTTGTAAATATGCTTATATATACAAACATACACACACATCCATCTCAAATTCCAGAGGGTGAGTACCATTCGCAAAGGACAATTCTTTACTTCTAAATAGTTTGTATAATTAAAACAGAACCAAAATCCTCCTTTGGAAAACGTATGAACATGTCTTGGTTTACCAATCCACATGAGGTGCTGAGGCCTACTAGAGTGGTTTCACCCCGAAAATCCCCTCACTTGGACCTGGATCCCTGAAACGGTTTCTTTGTGATCCCAGATCTCAGTCCCTGCTTCCCACAACTCTCCTCCTGCCATGACCCTTTCCAGGGGCTTCCATGGACACTAGGATGATTCTATGTTGACACCAGTCTCCTGCTCAATTGATTGTGATCTCTTTAAAATACAGGGATGAAGAATGGCTGGGAAAAGTTTGGGAAAGAAGGGTTATTGTGCGGTTTTGCCTTACAGACATTAAAATGTATAACGTGGTTAAAATAATTAAAAATAGCATCCAACTGGTAGGTACAAGGAAAGAGGCAGAGAAATAGCAATAGTACATAGGAAAGCAGCATGCATAGCACAAGCCCAATTAAATGAACAATATTTAACTGTGTATATAAAAAGCTAATATGATTATCTCTGGGTGGTACTATTATGGGTTCCTGGTATTTTCTTTGACTTACATTCCTTTTGTGAAATAGAAAAACAAAAAACAATAGGAAAAAATCCAAGTTTTAAAGTATAAATCAGAAACTGGAAGAAATATTTGAAACCAGTAAGAAACAGTTTAACATCCTTAACAAATATAAATTATTACACATAAGTATGTGTAAATATGTAATATATTACATACACTATACAAAGTAATATGTAAATATATGACATATATGTAAATATGTAAATATATTACACATACTATATAAAGTCAATATATACAAAATATGTAAGATGTCTACCAAAAAAATGAGCATCAGAAAGGCTGAGAACACAAAATTAGCAAAAATATTGTGTTGGAAAAAGTACATAAAAATAAGTATAAAAAATGTTTTGCCACATTAGTAATAAAAAATCAAAAATTAATCCTCTAAGATACAATTTTTCCAAATCAGCAAAGATTTGAAATAACCAATAACAGTAAAAATTAATAAGGATCCAATCAGCTGGACATTCCCATATGCTGCTTTAAATGATACCCCAAGCCCAAGTCCTTTATCTGAAATCATTAGAGATGTGCTTCAGACTTTGGAATTCTTTAGAATTTTTTAAAAAGGTACCTGTTATGTACATTAAGCAGAAACTGCAGCCAGGCGAGGGGCAGTACATCATAATCAGACACATTAATATTTCTGCAGTTGAACATACAAATATTTACAAGAAGTAGAATAAATGAAAGACTGAAAACAGCCTCATTTCTGCTGATGACAGTTCTGCCACAAAATGAGTTCAGGTTAGATTTTACTACAGAATGAGTTAGGAACAAATATATGGTTTTCAGAGCTTTTTAGGTTCTAAAGTTGTTGATAAGGAATTCTGAACTCTTCACAGAATCTTTCTCAAAATCAATTTGGCCACATAATTATAAATTTAGACTTTAAAAAGTACATGCATTTTGACCAATTTCAAGGAGGAACCAAATAGAAACATAGAGAGAGTTATACTTCAGGATATTCATAAGAATTTTATTTACAACAATAAAAATGAAATTGGCATACACTTATAACAGCAGAGTAATGGCTGCCTTCTGAAACAGTCAAATAAAGGGCTATTATATGGCCATGAAATCATTTTGAGAATACTCAATGACTCAGGAAAAGGCTCATTATTTATTGTTGAATAAAAGATAAGACAAACTTCATATTTGGTGTGATACCAATTAAAAAATAGATGTATATTTGTAGAACAAAAGACTTGAAAAAATACGCCAAAGAACTAATAGAGATTATAGCTAACCACTGGAATCATAGGTGATTTTTACTGTATTGTTCATAACTATGTCTTTGAAGTTTTTCTTATAATGAGCATGTAATACTTTTATAATTATTATTTTCTACACAGGATTTACCCTATTAATCTTACTGTTTATCTGAGTACAAAATACAACCCCTGGGGGAGGTTTTACCACTAGAGATGGAGCAAATGACTCTGGTTGGCTCTCGCCCTAGCACCATCACTGTCCTGGGGAACTTAGTTCACAGTACTGAAGCCCTGAAGGAGACTGCTGGCTTCGCAGCTCAGAGTGGTGGTGGGGAGGTGGGGTAACTGCTACTCTCCGTGAAATCACAACCATAACTTACTTAACACCTGCTGAAAAGCTCATCACAGGGAAGAAGAGCCCGTCTGTGTTGAAGTTCTCAAACATCCCCTGCACAGGTTGTCCATTGATGCGGAATGAAATGCTGGGCACGCCGAGGTCCAGGCAGCAGCTTACCACATCATCTGATCTCAGGAGGTGCTGGTTGATGGAAGCCACAGCTCTGGGTATCCGGCCTGGTGAGGAAAGAACAGGAAGAAGGCTGTGGAACTCTGGAGGCACCTGTGAGGCTGAGAAAGGCTCAGAGGCCTCCGGGGGAGATGGGGATGTGTGATGGGTACCCAAGAGGTCCAGAGGTACTACTGCATTTGAAATGCAACTTTGTTTTTCCTATGTGAGATGAGCAATGAGAAATGAATTCCTAAGCTGGCAAGTGGGCAGACTCCATGCCTGATTTGAGATGAGTCTCAGGGGAAATGCTCAAACTGCTAAGAATGAGAAATAACAAAAACTTAACCTGTTCAATGTGTGTTCAGACTGTGGCCTGGTGTCCGAAGTAGCAGACAGAATGCTTTTGCTGGTGTAGTGCTTCAGAGGTGGCTGGGGTGTGTGTGTGCTTAGTTGTAAGTGCCGAAAGACCTTTCTGTCTTCTACTTCCTCAAAAAGATTAGGCTCCTCTAGTGTTGAATAGAGAAGCCATCAGAGAGAAGAATGGCAAGGCTATCTAGCCATTAAACTATGCTATGTAGGCTGGGCGCAGTGGCTCACGCCTGTAATCCCAGTTCTTTGGGAGGCTGAGGCAGGTGGATCACCTGAGGTCAGGAGTTTGAGACCAGCATGACCAACACGGAGAAACTCCA
>NW_012123709.1:7567405-7626088 GCF_000951035.1 Colobus angolensis palliatus
CGCCCGGCCTCACACACACGCTTTTTATTCAAACTGGGGTATCCACTTTTTATCCAAAATCTGAAATGCTCTAGAGTCTGAAACATGTTGAGCACTGACATGATGCCACAAGTGGAAAACTTCATACTCAATCTCATGTGATGGGTCACAGTCAAAAAAGTCAAAATTTTGTTTCATGCACAAAATTATTAAAAATTTTGTATAAAATTACCTTCAGGCTTTATGGGTATTTATGAAACATAAAGGAATTTTGTGTTTAGAGTTGAGTCCCACTCCTAAGGTCTCTTATTATGCATATGCAAATATTCCCAAACCCAAAAAATCTAAAACTTGAAACATTTTTGGTCCTAAGAATTTCAAATAAGGGATACTCAACCTGTAATAGATTCTAAACTAAGTGGTGAATTTTTAAATGGTGAAATCACTGTGCTCTTTTTAATTAATAAAAAAGATGAGGTAGATCCCTCTAATTATTTTGGGTAATTGACAAAGCCATATTGCACTCCCTCCCACTCTTCCACAAGCAGTAATGAGGCTCTCCTCTGTGCCAGATACTACACCTGGGGCTGGGGATCAAAGACAGAAGACCTAATTCATGCTCTTAAGAAGCCCATAGTCTGCTGGGAAATGGACATTTAAAGAAAAAGTATACAATATGATAAATATTGGAATGAAGGTATTTATGTGTTGCCTTCTAGAAGGAGAGGAAGATGCCTGGGAATCTGTCTGGGAGCATGGGACACCTTGATACCTGGAGAATCAAAAGCTCACTAGATAAATGAGAAAGGAAGGAGCAAGAGAAGTGTCTAACATAGTTGCAGAATGGCTGGAGTTTGGTAAGGCTAGAAGGTGAGGGTTAATGAAGGCTGAATGAGGGAGATAGGACGGGGCAATAAAGCCGGACAGGAACATTGAGCCTGGACCACCTGCACAGCAAGAGTGCTGCTCCACACAATGTACTCAATGCGTATCAGCAAATAGTCTGGGGTAGCCTTAGACTCTGTTTTTATAACTTTAATATCTTGCTTCACCACTGAGAAAGAGGAACAAGCTCCTCATCGTAGCGCCTACAGGTAAAATTATTTAAAAATAAAACAAAACTGAGCCCAGGTTGAAGACTGTAGGTTTGACTCTTTCAAATTTCTCCATTTGAGGACACTGAGTACCCTTAGCTCATTGTATGGAGTTTAGATACCCAGCTTCCAGGATCTCTTCTTCCTCCTGTTCAAATCTGTTATGAAAAAATCCTGTGATATTAAAATTCAGCAAAGCTTGCTGTAATTGTCTCACCTTTAAGATTTATCTTACCATTAAAAACAATCTTCCTGCATAATTTTCTTTTTTTTTTTTTTTTAGTTTAACTTCTGGAAAATATCACTATAGTTACTTGAACAAATACTTTTTTATTTTTATTTATTTATTTATGTTTTGAGACAGCGTTTCACTCTGTCACCCAGGCTGGAGTACAACAGCACGATCTCGCTTCACTGCAACCTCTGCCTCCTGGGTTCAAGCGATCCTTTCACTGCAGCCCCTCAAGTAGCTGGGACTACAGGCTCACGCCACTGCCCAGATAATTTTTGTATTTTTAGTAGAGAGAGGATTTCACCATGTTGGCTAGTCTGGTCTTGAACTCCTGGCCTCAAGTGATCCTCCCACCTCAGCCTCCCAAAGTGCTGGGATGACAGGTTTGAGCCACCGCACCCAGCCTACTTGAACAAATTCTAACGAGTATTTGTGAACTGAGGAAGACCAGGAAATAATTGAAATGCTACACTGGACAATTGTCTTTAAAAGTATTCAGATCCTTGCTGGATAAAAATACAAATTCCAAGGTTCTTTAATGTTCTAAGCATCATACAAACTGGGACAAAACTGCCAAATGTTGATTCGTGACTCCGGTGTCCTCTCTCGCGTCCTCTGAGGGTTCACTGTTGGCTTCTACACTGGCCTGAGGCTCAACCACTAAAGACAAAGAGCAGCTTTCATGGGTGATGCTCTTCATCTGCAGCAGGGCTTTGATACCAACAGGAGCTGAGCTCTGAACTTTATTTAGCCATAGCTGCCATATGCCCTGCAGAGGAAATACAGTTGGGAGAATTTCTCCTGTCTGGCTTGTTCTTTCCACTGAAAGTAACCACCAGGAGGAGCAACTATGCCCTCGTGGTAAAAGACACTGTCTTTTCCCACCTTTTCTTCTACTAGACTGGGCTCAAAGTAGAAGTTTCCTTTGGAATATTTGCTAAGAAAAGTTATAAGCAAATTGAATTCACAGACTGGACCTATTTTTAAAAGGAACAGAGTTGAGACTAATATTATCTAGAAATGAAAGGGTAACTGTTGATAATCACTGGATATGAAGTATATACTTGGCAAGTGCTTAGAGCAAAGTAATGGGAAGACTATTTGGATTAGAGAGCCCATTTCATATAATATTCACACTGTAAAAAATCATCTGATGAAGTATACCTCACTTTAAAATGTGCGTACTATGAAGAGTTTGAAATTGGAAAATGATGGACTCGTGGCATTGCTTTTCCATAATGTGTTTTATAAATCTCCTCACATGCAGAGAAAGTAATCTCTACCCCTGTGAGGGCTTTCATGGCTTCCTAATCATTTAGGAAGGGTCTTGCACTCCACATTTAAACAAGATGCAAATCCTTTCAACTGAGCTGCAATGAGGTAGCAAAGGGAGCTCGGAGGTGCCTTGGAGTCACACAGGACTGAGTTCAAATCGCAAGCCCTTACCTGCTGCATGAACCAGGACCTATGATTTTACCAGAGGCTCAACTTCCCCATCTGTAAAATGGGCACAGTGGTACCCACAGGGATGCTGTAAAGAGACTTATTTGTAAGGTACCTATTATTCTTTTGACTTTAATGAAATAAATAAATGATGTCCTGTGTACCACTTAAGAGGCAGTTTATCATAGTGGTTAAGGGGTTTCTGGAACCAGACTGCCTGGCCTGTAGCTCTGGGTCTGTCACTTACTGTGTGACCTTGGGCAAGTCACTTACCTTGGTGGACTCAAGTCACCTAATCTGTCAAACAGGAACAATGTCTACTTCATAAGACTGCTGTGAGTTTCGAATCAATTAATCTATACAGAGCAATAGAAGAGCGCCTCACACGCTGTAACCCACAGCAAAGGCTATTACTGTTTGTGTTTTTTCAACTCCAGGAACCTTAATCATTAGGCTAACAGTAGAAAAGTTTGCCAGGACACTGTAGGAATATTATACCTTTTGTAATACTAGAAAAAAGTAACAATGTGGGAAATTACAGCATTGAGGGCTGAATCTAAAAAGTGATTTTAAATCTACTCTCTTTATTGAAAGACAGTACTGAAACATATGCACATTTTAAAGTATGTTTAATGTATTTGACCCTTTTAGAACAACCAGCAGAAATGTGACACTATGGAATGAAAAATCAAACTTGTTTCAAAGCGCTTTTCTAAGAGCAGCCTCAAGTGCTTTTTATGATATTAGAAACTCTGAGTAATTCTAGAGACCATCCACTGCAAGAGGCCAGTGGTTCTTATCTCTGCCAGTCTGAAGAAGAAAAACTGTCCCCTGGTTTGGAGGCTGAGGCCCACCTGAAGGGCCCAGGAAGCTTGGAAAGGCCATTCCAAACCCGATAATAAGATTTTTTTTAAAGGCCACTTAATCAGATGCTGCACATCTTCCATTAACCTCAGGGTGTATTACTGCAGAATTTAGTCCCTTCTGATGGGTAACGAGGCAACTGGAAACAGCGACGCTCAGCACTTGCACAGGTCCAGGCACTGCAGAGTTTGGCATTATAATCCAAGCACAAATATTTAGCCATTTGGAATGAGAGGGGAGCCAAAGACAGAAAGGCGCTGCTCTTCTGCAGCTACTCCTCGCATCTTGTCCACACGGCACTGGCGTTGGAAAGGTCTGAGTCACAATGGGCTGTGTTTTATAAACAAATACCCTGGGACTCATTGTAGCTGGGAGACAGGTGAAGTCTCCTTGTGCAAATCTGACTGCAGAGGTAAATTATCGTGAGGAGTCTTAAGAAATCAGGAAACACAATTTTACTCCATTCATTCGCTTCCACACTACTCGTCTCTTGGGATGGCGAATTCTTTTGCTTATTTCAATTCTGAGGAGGAAAAAGTGGTTAAAGGGAAGACGTGATTTCTCCTACGGAACTTCCCCCAGCCAGTAACATACTGTGTAGGCTGCTCCGAGCAGAACTCACTCCCAACTGCTGTCCTGAAAGCCCCATCGAGGATCCACCCAGAGGGGGAAAGTGACAAGGCTGCTCCGAGCAGAACTCACTCCCAACTGCTGTCCTGAAAGCCCCATCGAGGATCCACCCAGAGGGGGAAAGTGACAAGGCTGCTCCGAGCAGAACTCACTCCCAACTGCTGTCCTGAAAGCCCCATTGAGGATCCACCCAGAGAGGGAAAGTGACACCAACACAAAAAAACAGCCATTCCTCCAAAGAGAAGATCACAGCGTCTGAGTTGACCCTGGACTCTGTAGGGAGGGTTAGACAGAGTGGAGGAGGGAGATGTTCCCACAGCTGAAGCCTGAAAATGACTTCCCAGGCTTCCATGGCTAAAAAGACCTATTAAGGCTGTCTTCTCCCCTACACAGAGAAAAAGCTCATTCATACTTCCAGGATGTCACTTTGAGAATTCTTTCCTCATTCAGCATGGAACTGGGGTTCTTTATTCCCTTAGATATTCCGGGGGTAGCTCTAACTGGGCTATTCTCACGGTCTTGAGTGAAGTACCAAGGACTCTAGATTTGGTCTTTATAACTACAGTGGAATTCACAGATGATGAGGGAAGGTAGCTCATATTTACTGTGTATCTAATGTGTGTCAGGAACTTCGTATTTCTCATTTAAATTTCGTAAGAATCTTATATTATCCTCATTTTATCAAATGAAAACTGAGTCTCTGAGAGGTTAAGTAATTTGTCCAGTATAAAAAAAGAAACATGGGCCAGGCACGGTGGCTCACGCCTGTAATCTCAGCACTTTGGGAGGCCGAGGTGGGTGGATCACGAGGTCAGGAGATCGAGACCATCCTGGCTAACATGGTGAAACCCCTCTCTACTAAAAATACAAAAAAAATTAGCTGGGCGTGGTGGCGGGCGCCTGTAGTCCCAGCTAAACTTGGGAGGCTGAGGCAGGAGAATGGTGTGAACCTGGAAGGTGGAGCTTGCAGTGAGCCAAGATCAAGCCACTGCAGTCCAGCCTGGGTGACAGAGCAAGACTCCGTCTCAAAAAAACAAAAAACAAACAAACAAACAAAAAAAACAAAAGAAACATTAAGTGGCAGAGCTAGCATAACTCCAGAGCCATGCTGTTTGTTCTTGACTTTCCATTGACAAAGTGTTAGAGGCACTGTAATTCTTTCCAACTACTGCAAAATCTATTGTACTTTAATAAAAGTATGTTAAAGACCAATTCAAGGCAGTGGCTTAATTTATGCACATGAACAACTTTAAAGATAATGACCTGGGCATTTAAATCTCAAATAAAAGGAGAATAATTTATCATGACCACTTTCTAATATATCCCCCTATCTACCCACCATTCTCTCCTGTAGTGAGTTGGAGTGTTAGTTCCGTTTCATTTCTTCATCAGACAATTACCTTTTCATCAGATAGCCTGAAATTCATGGCTGTCCTGATGGGGGTCATTAACAGAAACCTTATTTCTTCAGCTGAAGAAATATTCCTGACATATTCCAATCCCTTCTGCAAGATATATGTTCCCTGCCTGCTGGTTGGAGAAGTCAGAACGACGCCCAGACCCACGAAAGCTTTGGGTTTTGGTGAGAATGAAAGGTATAAAACTTGTAGACACTGGTTTCTCCATGTCTCAGCAGATGCTGGAGACTGAGGGATGAAATCCCTGGAGTGCACCTACATGGACACGGCAATACACCATCAAGTGCGGGTCATTTCAGAGAGTCACAATCAGTTTCTGAAAAGCTGAGTCACCAGCCTTCTTCCCACTTCTCCAATCATAGGAGCCATTGCTAGTGATGTTCGGCATGAGCCTGGAGCACCCAGCTTCCTTGGCTTCAGAGGAGACAGGAGGGGTGAGGGAGAGGTGGGGAACTGCACACTCCTGGAATGATACACAATCAGACAGGATGGGATGTTCAGGTCCTGAACTGCACAGAGCAGCCCTCTATGGATGCACCATGAATGGGTTCCACGCCTCCTGACTCACTGATGTATCCATTCCTCAAATTTCTACAGAGGGATACAGGAATAAGCAAGTGCCCCACGCAGTGCTGTGAAGTCAGAAAAAGACTAAGTCGATTTTTTCCCTTGAGAGTGATTAGTTTCTCTTTGAAACAAGGGTCCAGTTTGCTTCACCCCAGGGTCTAGGTGAGCTTCATACTTCCTCAGCCAGTCTCCACGCAGAGCCCTCTTCAGGTGTAGCCGGGCTCTAGAGAATGTTCTTGGGCTACGGTGGCGAGTGGGCGGGAGACAGGCAGAAGTCAGCAGGAGTGTGAAACAATTTTTTCAAGTCAATCTTGTCAATTCCTTCACAGACTTAATCCTGCCACACTCAGGAGCTGCAAAGGTGCATGAGCGTAAGGATTCTTCCTCCTCAGATCATTTATGCAGAGACAGTTTCCTGAGAACCTTATGATATCTGATGATAACCTAAGCTTAAGGTCACTACTTCATAGCCACAGACTCAGTGGCTCCATGATAACACTATGAGAACAAAGGGAAGCTCCACCTCCCATGAAGAATTAGGGAAGGTTAAGTTGGGAGGATGAGAGCACAAGGTAAGACTTTCCCTTCACATGACCCCATCATCTTGCCATTTTGAATCCAGTTATGTCAGGACCACACCGTCCTCTGGGACACACAGAACATGAACGAAGGCTTTTTTTCATTCTCCCCCATGGTAGTGATCCAGGATAAAGAGGTATACAAATGAATGTTTACAGCCTATTCCTAAAAATTTTAAAGTGTTGAAGCAGAATGCAACATAGCTCCTAAAATAACAACAACAACAAAATTCATATGGACCAACTGAAAACAAAGACCAATTAAAAGAAGCATGTCACTGGGACCTGAGCTGACTTCATCATTGGTATCAGGCAAGTAGGTTGTAACTAGAAAGCTAAGGGAAGGAGGAAAATGTGATGGGTTATGTAGTTACCAGTTACAGAAGAAAATATAGAGGTTTGTCCTGTAGAGATAAACTTTTCCTTTGTACTGGATTTGAGGAAGAATGTGTGTCATGGTTACTTATGTAATGGACACGTGGCACCATGCCTACGTAAGGAATTTCTATAAGGGACACGATGTCTCCAATTGCAGTTCTGCAAAAGATACAGAAAATACACGCTTTGGACAACAGACCGGAGAGGTAGGGCTCTTCTTCCCGATGAAAGTCTGAGAGTTAATCTTGTGTTTTTCACCCAGGCAGAAGCCAAGACATTCTTCCACAGGCACGGGCCATGGACATGCTTGGGAAAAGCATCAATTATTTATCTAAAAAAAAGGAAGCCCTGAATTCGTTTAAAGAGGTTAGCACCTACTGTGTGTTGGGCATGGATCCAGATATTTTATAAATTGTATTATGAAGCAACAGGCTGTGTTGACAAGATTATGGACTTGTAGTCAGGTCTAGATCCTTCCTAGTGTGACTTTGAATAAATTACTGAACCATCTTTATGCTTCTGGTCACACGTTTGTCACGTGAGGTCAATATTTTCTATCTTAAGGGGTCATTATGAGGATAAAATAAGAGAAAAATGAACAAAAAGTATGTAACTCACTGCCCAGTGAATAAATGCTGAGTCTCTGCTCATATAATCCTAACGATTCCATAAAATATTGCTCATACAGATACAATAAGCTTGAGAGAAGTGATCTGCACTAGACCATGTAGCTGGGAACTGAGTAATGGTATAAATGAGTCTTATTTTAACCTGATACTCTTTTCCATCTAACCGTTTAATTAGTTGAGACTCTTGAGTCTCTATCGTTTCAACTGAAAGTGGTAATTTCAGCTAGAATAATTTGAGCCTCCATCATTTCCAGTGAGATTATGAGCCAAAGCTTTAGCAAGGTACTCACCTGACCAAAGGTGAAGTCCATCAAAGCCATAGGAGTACAGGTCATCGCCAACACCATTGCCTCCCCATCCTTCTCCACCTCCTGGGTATGGGGCATAGCCTGAGGAAGAGGCCCAGCCCACCCGCAGATGTGTGGGCTCTGCTGTCAGGAAGGGGTCCACCTGGTCGATAATCAGCTCGAAGTACCACTTCTTGTACTGGGCTGAGCCCTCCGCGACTCCCAGGAAGATGTTTGGCCGGATACTGAAATTAAACATGGGTAAGTGGCATCTACAGACCCTCAAAAACTGAGAAAGCAAGTTGAACCAGGCCATAGGAGGCAATGGCCCATTTACACCTAGGACAAGAGCAATGCTGTGTTTTTCATATTGCTCAAAAGATGGGAGGGATCTCTAAAAGCCAGGAGTCTGAGATCAGCCTGGGTAACAAAGTGAGACCCCATCTCTACAAAAATTAGCTGGGTATGGTGGTGCACACCTATAGTCCAAGCTACTTGCAAGGGTGAGGTCGGAGAATTGCTTGAGCCTAGGAGTTCAAGGCTGCAGTGAGCCATGATTATGCCACCGCACTCCAGCCTGGGCAACAGAGTGAGACCTTGTCTCAAAAAAAAAAAAAAAAAAAGACTAGAAAAAGCTTAGGACCCTCAACACTTGATCAAGTTCTTAGCGTGACACATCAGGACAATATTTTCATTACAACATAAAGGATGTTTCTTTTAACATTCCATTCAGGGCAACCAACGTTTACTGAGTGCCAACCATGGGCAACGATGCTGAAAATGTTATACAGAAACCTTTGTTTAAGTTAAAAGAAAATTTTACTTGAATTCCATTTTCTGGTCAATTGGTATAAGCACCCTTATTTTCAGTACAGCAGCTTTGTTACCAAAGCATTATTGATAACACTGGTCTCTTAAAACCATTAAGAAGTCATTACTAGGCAACCTCGTTAAGGAAAAGAGGTTTTAATGTACCTGGCAAAGTGGTTAAAAGCTTAAGATACTCCACTTAGAGTTTTTATGTTAGGAATCATACTCTTATAGACGAACTGTTCTTGGGCTGGAGCTATGCCCTATTTTGGGTAGGCAAAGAAAAACCAGGCTGGCACCATGAAGAAAGTAAGTCTGTGTGACAGCTCAGGTCTTTGGGCCACTCTGCACTTCAGAGGGAAGACTCTATTCTTGCCATTGTGGATTAGCATGTAGGCCTAGGTAGAAAGTGGCTAGAAAACCACAGACCTGCCTAGTCCCAGTCCAGTGAGTTCACATGAGTCACGCGCAGCCACATGTATGGACTAGCAAGCTAGGGGTCCTGCAGGAGCCCCTGCTCTTCACCCTGATCCTCGCAGACAGCAGTGAGATACACAGCCATGTGCCAGAGGATTCAAGAGGCCACAGTCTCACTTGGGACATCCATTCTATGAAAAGATTATAGAAAAAAAAAGTTGATATATAAAAATAAATATGAATATATTATGAAGTTTATAAGAGTTCCATTAATGTTTAAAAGAAAACACGGTAGGCCATCTCAGGTCAAATTCTTCAGCACTCAGATGCTACATATACTTTGTCCTCAGCTAATTAAACAGAAAAGTTTGAAAAATTCTGCTAAAGGGGTTGGAAGCCCTAGTCCCAGGAAGTGCATGTTTGCTTGGTCTTGTCTTATGTACTTGTATCGCCATGGAAACTATGGGCGGGCAACGCTGGAGTTCAGATCAGCCCTCTTGGAGGGCCTGCTTGGAGACAAGACAGGCAGAACTATGCTTGGCATCTGGAATGACAGTGGTGGCCTTACCTGGTTACATCGTTAATCAGTCGTGTCTGCAAGAGCAGGTTTCTCCGGGGCAGCAGGTTGTCACAGATCAGATTCTGGTTGGCTCTCACTGCAACCCCATTGCAGAGACAGAGGGAGCACAGGATATCTAGAACCTGCAGCAGGACACACCCACCAAACTTTAGGACCACCAGGAGGGCACAGTAAGCAGGACCACCACAGGGCATGAAGGAAGGAGTCATAAAGGGTGGGGTCTAGGTGATGGGTGAAGAGCTAGCTCAGAGCCAAGGAGGCTTTGCCTCTTACCCAGAAGGAACGAGCGATGCCTCAGAGCCTGCTGCTTCTTGGGAAAATGAGTCTGGGCTTCTTTCTAGCCCCTCTGCTCTAGTCTTATGCCCCTTCCCTCCAAACTGTGCATACCATCGGTAGCCATTGTTCTATTACAGTAAGTAAGAGGCTGTGCTCTGAAGACAGACTGTCTAAGATAATACCCCAGCCAGGCCAGGACTAAGGTGTAGTGAGGCATCTAGGGCACAAAATCTAGGCCCTGCTGTCTCAGCTCTGAAAACACAGAGAAGGATAAAAGGCCCTCCATGGACTTCCAACTCAAGCAGCACACTCTCACTCAGCCCTGACGGTGCTTGGCGCTGAGTATCAGTGGATACTTATTAATAAAAAGGCACGTAAGATTCCCATCTGGCCAAGGTGTTGCATGTAGCAAGCTTGGGAATGGAATTTTGTGTAGGTGGGGTGATGGTAGGGCAGACTCCTGTTCTTCGGTCTTTGGCTGTGATACCATCAAAACTCATGAAGATACCCTTTAATTCCTGGAAACTGGTATTCTAAATATTCTACCCGCTCTCCTTCTCCCATCTAGAAGGAGAACAAACTTACAAGAGCCCAGGTGGCCCATGAATCTAAGAGACCCGTCATTAAACTGCTTCTGCCCCTTGTTTTCTAGCTGCCTAGAAACTGGGAACAGCCTCTGTTTGCCTCGTCCTGCACGCTCACCTCTCCTTGCACTGTATCCTCTTCCATTCAGACTTTTTTGTTCCTATCATGGCAAAGCGAACTGTGCTGGGCCAGTCAGGTTCTGTTCCTCCCGCTCACAGAGAGGAATGTGCAAACAGCAGTCGATAAATTAACAGCCACGATATGGCAGGTTGTACCAACAGAGAGGCAGGCAGCCTCGTTTCAGTCTCTCAAAGTGGCCATTGAAGACTCAATGCTTAGTGGGGTTTGATAGCTTCAAGGTGTTTGTGGCATTTGTATCCATAATTCTCACAAACCAATTTTCTACCTGACTCCCTGAATGTCAGTTTTGTTCCAGATAAATACAAAGCACATTTACGGGACAAGCAGAAAAGAATCCCAAATGCAGTTTTATGGGGGACTCTTACCATTAGCACTCTGTGAAAGATTTCAACTGTGGAAACTGGAAATCCAGAGGATAATCTCTCACCCTAAGAAAAGAGCCATAGACGGCCAGGAAATGAAATACTTTTCAGTCGGCCTATTACACATTTCATCTGTTTTGCCTCGGACTGATGGCGGGAGACTTGCTGTCACAGCCAGAGGGAAAGCAGGGCTTAATCCACATGCAGTAGGAACAGCAAAGAGAAAAAGGCTCTGTAAAAAGCACAGCCGAACAGAGCAGTGCCTCATCTATAAATAAATGATGCCACTTAAAGAATCAGAGTTGACATTGTTTCGGTTTTGCTTTAGGAGACACTCCTTCAGGTAAAACTGGGGAATGGGGATAAACTTCCTTTTCTAAAATAGTTCAAACGGGTTTGTGAAAGGAAAATATCTTGGGCCCCCAAAATCACTAAGGAAAACTTAAGCTGGAAACTGCTTAGGATAAACCTGCCTCATGTTCTATTCAGTCACTGCTCTGCTCACTGAGTTAGATGCATATCCCATTTGCCTCCTTTGGAAAGGCTAATCAGAAACTCAGAAGAATGTAACCATTTGTGTATCACCTATCTGTGACCTGGAAGTTCCCTGTCTGCTTCCAGTCCTCCTGTTTTGGCTTCAAGTTGTCCCACGTTTCCAGACTGAACCAATGTACTTCTTATATATATTGAGTGATGTCGCACGTCTTCCTAAACGTATAAAACCAAGCTGTGCCCGGACCACCCTGGGCACGTGTCGGCAGGACTTCCTAAGGCTGTGTCACGAGCGCGTCCTCAACCTTGGGAAAATAAACTTTCTAAATGAACTAAGACCTGTCTCAGATTTTCTGGGTTCACATTTTGGTAACCATGGGGGAGATTCTGAGTGGAGATGTCCCGACCTTTGAAGAATCTCCTATCGGTGCTTGGTACCAGCATGAGCTAACCTTATGGCTTAAACAAATAGGACAATTTGCTGAGGCCTGAGAGCACCCCCTCCAGAGAATCCCTGAGCTCCAAAAATTTGGGCGAGATCTAAAGTTTATTTTGCTGTACAACTTCCCTTTTTTTGGAGTTTTACTTGCTTCCAACAGGAAAGGCAAGATTTCCTGTTTCCATGATGATGGAAGGCAGGTAACTCCTTTACGGAGTTTGAGCTTGCTTCCAACAGGGAAGATGAGTTGTTTTCTTTGTTTGTTTGTTTTTGTCCTGCTTCTAGGCTGGCAGACAGCAGTCTATAGCCTGAGACCCATCACTAGGTAAGAAACTGGTTTGGGATTCTGTCCTGCAAATTCCTTTTAAACGATTAAAGTTAGCATTTAACAACCAGCTGCTGTTAATTTCTGCTTACACTTAGAGTGCTCAGAAGTCATACAATTTGTGTGATCATTGTTGCTTTAGCAGCATTTTGTCCTAGTAGAAATATGGTAGTAAGATTAAAAATTTTTTTAAAGGAGCTCAATGGTTAAAAGTCAGCTTAATTAAAAGGCTAACATCCAAGATGGGTGTGTGTATGTGTGCATGTGTGAATGTTTGTATTTGAAAGGTCTTCATGGTTTTGGTTGGTTGTTTTTCTCTCCTAAGGCCTTGTCTTTTTTTTTTGAGCAAAAAATTTTTTTTCTTCTCAGTTAACTGAATTTTGTTTTCATCTGATTTTTTTTTTAAATTAAAACAATTATTGCAACAGAGGCTACTCTTCAGTTTTTAAGGAAGAGTGTAGTTTAATTTTATGTTTAATTTGGCTCAAAGAAAAATAACAGTGTCTCCCTCTAGCACCACCAGACTTTTTCTCTCTGTGCTTTATGATGTAAATTTTGCTATTTGATTTTCACTTGAGTTGTTTCCCTTAATGTGCAAACTTAAGGCTATTTAGCTGACAACCGCCTAGGGTTGTGAAACAGGTTATCAAGAATGTGAAAGTCTAAGACAGGAAAAAAAAAGGGCTGGGGGGAGTCTTTACAAATCTATAAAATGTACTTCCATTGGCATGCCTCATAAGTTTTTATATGTATTCATGTGATGTGTACAGAATGTTTTAATACTAACAATATATAAAAGAGCTCTAATTAATTGGCTCAAAAAATAAAAGCTCTTAAATTATATAATAAATAAGAAAAGACTAGTTAAATGCTTTTTAAAGTACCTGTAACTTAAATAAAATCTTTTTTTTTTTTTTTTTTTTTTGAGACGGAGTCTCGCATTGCTGCACTGTCGCCCAGGCTGGCGTGCAATGGTGCAATCTTGGCTCACTGCAACCTCCGCCTCCCAGGTTCAGGCGATTCTCTTGCCTCAGCCTCCTGAGTAGCTGAGATTACTGGCGCCCACCACCCAGCTAATTTTTTGTATTTTTAGTACAGACAGGGTTTCACTATGTTGACCAAGCTGGTCTTGAACTCCTGACCTTGTGATCTGCCCACCTCGGCCTCCCAAAGTGCTGGGATTACAGGCGTTAGCTACTGCGCCTGGCCAGTAAAATCCTTAATAAATAAGCTAGCTTTAAAATTACTGGTAAACTACTATTAGAAATGCCTTAAGAATTGCCCAGCATACATTTTTGTTTGCATTTATTAATCAAGCAATTTCATACTTATCCCTGCCAAATACTTTAAGGTGTTAAAATTTGGCAAAGGGGTTACAAAACTATAAGCCCAGCCCCAAACAGAATATATCTTTGCTTTTGTAATTTGTAATAAATAAGACATTGATAAGGGTTTAATGAAAATAGCTGCATCTTGAATGTAGTAAGACTACTGTAACTTCTAATCCAGTGGCTTTAGGCAGTCTAGTTCACAGGCAATAAGGAGGTTTGTTTTGGGAAAGGACTGTTATTGTCTATTTCAAAGCTAAACTATAAATTACATTCCTCCCAATGTTAGTTCAGCCTATGCCCAGGAATGAACAAGGACAGCTTGGAGGTTCAGAGCGACATTGAGTCGGTTAGATCAAATCTCTTTTCAGTGTCTCAGTTATAATTTTGCAATGGCAGTTTTATAACTTTAAATAATGACTATCACAGTTTTCATGAATAATCTAGGTAAACAAAACAATTAGGTAAATGTAATAGCATAAATATTTGTAGACAAACTTGTCATAATTTAGAATATAAAGCTATATTAAATTAAATAATAGATATTTCACTATTTGGGTATTTTCCAATAAATACATATTGTAGGAAAACATTATTGCTAAAGAAAAAAGAAGTGTGTCCTTAAAAAAAAAAAGTGAACTTTGTCTAATTCAAAGTTTAAAGGTTATGTATAGAACAAGGTGTAAAGAACCAGGAATAAAAAAGATGTAAAGAAAGTTATAAAAATAAAGAGGTTTTATTCTATCTTTTTCGAGGTGAAAAACTTACAGAGAAATAATTTTATATAAGAAAGAATCTTGCATGGTAAATTTAGTCCTAAAATAAAATAACTGCTTTTTTAAAAAGGAGGGATGTTGACAACAAATCAGAAAGTCCAACCATGTCATGAGCAGTCAGTGTAAGTCACAATAAGAGGATTTACATATTAAAAAAATTCACATAATCAAGTTGTCATATTAAAAGTTTTGGTTTGCTTAGGAAAAAAAAACTGAGATAATTTTTTTTTTTTTTAAGGTCATTACATCATTACATCCACGTATCTTCCTGTATGTGCTTTTAAAGTTCTTGTAACATTGAGTTACAGGGCTCTAACTCCTGGGTCTAAAAAGGACACCAAGTTCTGCTAAATCGTAAACACTGACAGCAATTAAAGGCTTATCTTCAGGCCCTGTAGAAGATGTCGATCAAAATAAACTGCATTCCTGAGACAGAGGGCAAGAAATTAAAGCTATTCAACTCTTCAAGGCCCAGGGACTGTCACAGAAGAGGTGGGTATTTAAGATTGTAAGGGCCAATTTTGAAAGACAAAATAGGTTCAGTTCCTCTATAAATTAATTATCAATGTCAAAGGTACAGTGATGCAAAACCAGTATATGGACCCTTATGTCAGATTAACAAGGTTTTCTTGAAGCATTAACCAACCTCTTAATAAAGATTATAAAGGTTATAAAAGGCTTACTGAAGTTGTATTTTATAATCAAGATTAAATTTTATAAATTGTTTACCAAAGTTTGAAAAGCAAACGTAATTGACTTCATGCTGTTTTTATTAGGGCTTCTTGTTTAGAAAATTCAGTCTTCTCTCTCAAAGAATGAAGGTGTTCGCTTTTTGAAATGCTTGAATTATCACTTAAATGAATGACTTTACAATGACCTGTAATCCTATTTTGTAATATCAAGTGTTTTAAACCTTTTATACTTGACAAACTTTCCCAAATCAAGTTATAAAGTATGTCTTTTTCTAACCTAGTTAATCTTTTAAGACATTAGGTTCCCTAAAGTCCAAAAATGATGTAACTTAGCTTATTTGGTATAAAAATTACACAGGAAGCATTGTCAAATATGAAATGGTGCTTGGTTTCTTTGGGCTATATTTGTATAAATGTGTTAGTGGTATGTATTCCAAAATTATGGGAAACTTCTGTAATTCTGATGTACCTTAGTGTACATTATCAGTAATAATCATAATTGTTATGTTAAAATTGTTGCATGCCACAGAGGTAACAAATTTCCTTGTCAATTATTTCTTTTAACTACGGCTGCCTTAAAACGTTTTTTCATCCACAAACAATTGTCTTGTTTTATCTTGTTTTAAACCCTCTCTAAAAGGTGGGTTTATAATCAGCTGTAGGACTCTAACAGGTGCACTTACATGCAGGTTTTCTGATAACTTTGTAAATTGTGACATTGGAATAAAGGAAAACTTTCAGAACTCTCATGGAGAGCTGAAATGTTCATGGCTATCAAACAGAACAGGAGTTAACTGAATTAACTGAAGCAACAAAAAACTGAAGTAATCTTTTTGACTTTTTGTTTCAAATGTTGCTGATACTTTGTTTTGTTTTACAGAGTTAAATTGTTTTGTTTTACAGAGTTAAGAAAACTTTTAAGCTATTTATGGCTTTTAACGATTGAGTAAAGAACACTCCTGCGAACAAAATTTGGAGCATATTTGTTTCTCTCTAACCTAACTTCTCCAGAATTTGGAACCTATTCGTGAGTAGTCTCAATTTATGGCAATAGAGTTATTTGCGTAAGTGCAATAAAAATCAGTTTTCTTTTGTAATAGGGCACAGTGAGATAAATTGGTTATTTTACCAAGGCTTTGACTGGAATGGTGTGTGCTTTCCGTTAAGGAATCAAACTTGACTTATGGAGCCAATAAAGCCCTGGGAACAAATGGCCTCATATTTTGTGTACACAGTCCATGTACAGGGTTTCTGAGGTAAGTAAAAAGAATGTCACTTTCTGACATGTGCAGAAGCCCCAGGTTTCTCTTGGACCCTCCAGAGGAGAGGAAATTCACCCAACTCATAGGTATTTGATGGCACAAATCCATGGCTGGGCTCAGTTTTAAAAAGTCATATCTGAGATTCCTGCTATGCAACGAAGTTCCATCAAAGCCCATTTAAAAGTCTATGTAAAAACTAATTACCCTTGCTGCACTGTATACAAATGATTAGGCCAAGTATAATAAAGCAAACCAGTCCTACCATGATTTGTCTTTAGTGAAAACGGGAAACTGCAGAGAGAAAAATTATGTTTCAAGTAGACCTGTTGTTAGATTCTGGTCTGCCTGATATTTTTTTCAATTTTTATTGTTTTCTACAGTTTGGGACCGAATTCTGATTTTTCCTGGTTACAAGTCTTCAAAATAATGTTTTCACATTTTTTTCCTTCTTTTTTCCATTTTTCCTAATTTGGAGCCACTGAAAACTAAGTTGTGCTTTCTTAAAACCCTGTGGACTGAAGCCAGACAACTTAAATAAACTTTAGAAGAAAGTAACAGCAACCTGTTTACGTACATAAGCCACTTTCATACCTGCCTACTAATGTACGGACTTCAGAGTAACGTGGCCTATATGGATTTTTCCAGGATTGTTCTTTTGTTTGTTGTTTTTTTCTCCCTTCCTCCCCACTGTTTTCTCTTCACAGGATATGGGACTTCACAACCTCCTAAAAATGAGCTTTTGGGACCTACCCATCTAGGAATAGATGGCCCTTCTAGCTATGAGAGACCAGATGAAACCCGAGACCAGAGACTCATTCTCTTGTAAAATCCTGTCTCCAAAAGATTTAAAAAAAAGTGGGGAAATGTGTAGGAAAATGTCTTTAGCCCCCACAATCACTAAGGAAAACTCAAGCTGGGAACTGCTTAGGGCAAACCTGCCTCCCATTCTAGTCAAAGTCACTCCTTTGCTCACTGAGATAGATGCATTATCCGATTGCCTCCTTTGGAAAGGCTAATCAGAAACTCAGAAGAATATAACCATTTGTGTATCACCTATCTGTGACCTGGAAGCTCCCTCTCAGCTTCCAGTCTTCCGGCCTTTGCTTCAAGTTGTCCCGCCTTTCCAGACTGAACCATTGTACTTCTTACATATACTGATTGATGTCTCACGTCTCACGTATCCCTAAATGTATAAAACCAAGCTGTGCCTGGACCACCTTTGGCACATGTCGTCAGGACTTCCTGAGGCTCTGTCACAGGCACGTCCTCAACCTTGGCAAAATAAACTTTCTAAATTAACTAAGACCTGTCTCAGATTCTCTGGGTTCACAGTTTCTTTTAAAAGAAAAGGGAGTGCAGATAGGTCCAGTCCACCATGGGGGGCATGCAGGCATTGCAGCTAGAGGCCATCTGTACTTTCTGACAGACAGGGGGCATCTTGGTGACCTCTGGAATACCTGACTAGAGAGGCAGGTACTGCTGAGTATTCACCAGACTCCATTTTCTTCTCCTTCTGAACATACAAAGGCTTTATATCCCAGCCTTCACTTGCAGGGATAGGGGATCATCTGACTAAATTCCGGCCAATAGGAAGTGGGTGGGCCCCAGGAGTGGGCTCCACCAACCTTACCTTCCTTCCACTGGATACAGATATCCAACAAGGGATTCCAAAGCCCAAAGATCTCCTTATTTCAAGTGGGATCCCCAGAACAGCAGCACTGGTACCATCTAGATCATCAGCAGTAGTGCTACCATTCTAGAAACACAGATGCTTAGCCCTAGCCCCACTCCCAAATTACTGAATCAGAGCCTTCATGTTAACATGATCCCCAGAAAACTTGTGAACACCTATTGTCTGCGAGGCTCTGCCCTTAGGGGATGGTGAAGCCAATAACCACACTCACTGGAGCCCTCCCACTGGCCTTGGAGAGTCATATGAGCAAAAATAAATTTTGACTATGCTAAGCCACTGACAATATGGGGTTGTGTGTCATCAGAGTTAGGCCTCCCTAATCAAGGGCCCATTTGGGGGGTTCATTTGTTTCTGGTTGTATTCATTCTCATCAGTGATACCACATTTCACTCGAGAGCCTCTCATTTTGCTTTTATCTCTATTACTGTCTATCCCAAACACAAGCTTATATGGGAATTATATTTTGAAGATAAATATCTATGGAAACACTGTTTGTTGCATTTTCATCATTAGATTTCATCTGTAAAAACAGCCTTACTAAACAAATGCTAACTATATTTATTCTGAGATTTTTATATCAAGTCCTATATTTGAGAAATGAGTACTATTCAGACCCCCCAGTCTAAACCTTTGATTCCTGATTGATACTTTCTGAGAATCAATGATATTACTATTTTATCATATATTTTTCTCAAAGGTAGCCCCAAATCCTTGAAAAACAAAGAAGATAATAAAAAGTCTTGATCTATGACAACTTTGAGCAGGTTTGGATTAAGGCAGCTTCAGGGGCAAGTAGAAAATGCATATTTTATTTATATTAGCAGAATCTTACTCTGGAAAAACTACAGGGTGACTGTTAGAATTTTCATCATTCTTTTTACCGAATAACAAAATCAGTGCTACTAACATAGTGTGTTTCTTGCCACTGATAAGGCACCTGTGGGATGAGATGAGGCCTGTACATATATGTGAACTTCCATTAGTTCAAGGTGAAACAGGAGTAGATTCTAGCTCACTCATTTGTTCCTTTTATTTATTTACTAAACCTTTAACAAACATGTATGAATGCTTGCCACGTACAACATCTTAGCTGGGCACTATAAGGATTACAAAGACAGTCCCTACCACAAAGGAACTTACAGGTATAAGAGAAATAGATACGTAAAAACAACTATAAGAGGAGGCAGATTAGAACAATCATTTCAGCAGAGAACAAATCATAAGAGAGGAGACGAATTCCAACTGGAATCAGAAAAAGATTCATGGAGGAAGTGGCGTTTGAACTAAGTTTTAAAGAGCAGACAATACTTTATTTATTTTTATTTATTTATTAATTGACCAGACAAGAATTTTGATGAGTCCTGGAAAAGTAGGAAGTGAGGAGGTGCTGAAGGATCCACAAGAGTGAAATCACTGAGAGGTCAAAGGGTTAAATGCATTCAGAAAATATGGAGTGAGCACTGCAACACACTCCTGTCTTTTTCACTCCAAAGACTGTGTTCTTTCCCTATAACTTTTTGACCTCAAATCTGATCATGCTTTTGATGAGTGGCGGTTATTTCCATGAAAGGGACAAAGCTAACAACTTAAATATTTTAGCAAAGAAGTAAAGGTAAAATAATTGCTACCATTATATGTAGTCTCAATTCTAAGCATATGATTGGAAGTTGCAAGGTAGAAAGAATTTTAACATCTCAAACCCATAAGATGTAAGATTATATTTAAAGGAAAAATGTCATACCCTAAAGGCTACCTTCATGAACCCATAGGAGCCCTCCAATTCCAGTCTGCCAAACACTAACTTATATGAAAATGCCTTCTAGGCAATCCCATTTACAATAGCTGCCAAAAAACAAAACCCTATGAAAATATTTAACTGAGGAGGTGAAAGATCTCTAAAAAAAATTATGAAACACTGATGAAATTGCAGATGACACAAAGAAATGGAAAAACATCCCATGCTCATGGATCAGAAGAATGAGTATCTTTGAAATGACCATACTGCCCAAAGCAATCTATAGATTCAATACAATCCCTATCAAAATACCAGTGCCATTCACAGAATTAGAAAAAACAATCCTAAAATTCCTATGTAACCAAAAAAAAACCTGAGTAGCCCAGACAATCTTGAGCAAAAAGAACAAAACTGGAGCCATCACATTACTTTCAGGCCTCTGAGCCCAACCTAAGCCATCGTATCCGCTGTGACCTGCACATAGATACATCCAGATTGCCTGAAGCAAGTGAAGAATCACAAAAGAAGTGAAAATCTCGGGTTCCTGCCTTAACTGATGACATTCCACCATTGGGATTTGTTCCTGCCCCACCTTAACTGAGCAATTAACCTTGTGAAATTCCTTCTCCTGGCTCAAAACCTCCCCCACTGAGCACCTTGTGACCCAAACCCCCTTTGACTGTAATTTTTCACTACCCACCCAAATCCTATAAAACGGCCCCAACCCCTATCTCCCTTTGCTGACTCTCTTTTCAGACTCAGCCCGCCCGCACCCAGATGAAATAAATAGCCTTATTGCTCACACAAAGCCTGTTTGGTGGTCTCTTCACACAGACACGCATGACACAATTACCTGACCTCAAATTATACTACAAGGCTATAGTAAGCAAAATAGCATGGTACTGGTATAAAAATAGACACATGGATCAATGGAACAGAATAGAGAACTTAGAAACAAAGCCACATAGCTACAGCCAACTGATCTCTGACAAAGTCGACAAGAACATATACCAGGGAAGGGACGCCCTTTTCAACAAATGGTGCTGGCAAATTTGGATTGCCATATGAAGAATGAAAATGGGATCCCTCTCTCTCACCATATACAAAAATCAACTCAAGATATAATTAAAGACTTAAGTGTAAGGCCTGAAACTATAAAAATGCTAGAAGTAAACCCAGGGAAAATTCTTCCAGACATTGATCTAGGCAAAGAATTCATGACTAAGACCTCAGAAGCACAAGCAACAAAAACAAAAAATAGATAAATGGGGCTTAATTAAATGAAAAAGCTCTGCAAAGCAAAATAAATAATCAACAGAGTGAACACAAAACCTATAGGAGAAAATATTTGCCAACTATGCATCCAACAAAGGACTAATATCCAGAATTTACAAGGAACTCAAACAACTCAACAACAACAACAAAACAAATAATCCCATTAAAAAGTGGGCAAAGGACATGGACAGACATTTTTCAAATGAAGACACGTGAATGGCCAGCAAGCATATGAAAAAATGCTTAGCATCACTAATCATCAGAGAAATGCAAACTAAAACCACTATGAGATGTCATCTTAACACTAGTCAGGATGGCCATTATTGAAAAAGATTAAAAAATAACAAATGTTGGTGAGGATACAGAGAAAAGGGAATGCTTATACATGTTGGTGGGAATGTAAATTAGTACAACCCCTATGGAAAACAGTATGAAGATTTCTCAAAGAACTAAAAATAGATCTACCATTTGATCCAGCAATCCCACTACTGAGCATCTACCCAAAGGAAAATAAATTGCTATATCAAAAAGATATCTGCATTTGTATGTTTATCAATACAGCCCTATTCACAATAGCAAAGACATGGAATGAACGTACGTATCCATCAATGGAAGATTAGAAAATGTGGTGTATATACAAACACAATGGAATACTGTTCAGTCATAAAAAAGAATGAAATCAGGTTTTTGCAGCAACACAGATAGAACTGCAAGCCATAATCTTAAAGTGAAATAATTCAGATACAGAAAGTCAAATACTGCATATTCTCACGATTAAGTGGGAGCTAAATAATGTGGAGATGTGGACATAGAGAGTGGGGTGATAGGCATTGGCAACTTCGAAGTGTGGAAGGGGGTAAATGATGAGAAATTGCTTAATGAGTATAATGTACATTATCTGGGTTGGGGTTACAATAAAAACCCAGACTTCAGCACTATGCAATATATCCAGGTAACAAAATTGCACTTGTACCCCTTATTTTTTATAAATAAAAAAAGCAAATAAAATGCTTTCTAGTGGTAAATTTTTCACCGCAGAAGTTTTGTATTTAGATAATTATAAAATCACAAAATTAAATATATTCTCACAGAACATTTGGATTCTGAAGAACATGTTCACAGGTTGCAGCTTGAAAAAAACACTGGAAAGAATATTCAATTTCTGCTCGTAGTGTGTCATTAATTATTAATTAGCTGTGTGACCCTGGGAAACGGCTTAACATCCAAGGACCCAGGCCCCGCCCTTCTTTCTGCCAGTGTCATGTACAAATAATAATGATGCTATGTCGTAAGGTCGTAAGGAGACCTGACTAAGACACACATGAACACTAACAGCAATAACTGGAATTTGTTAAGTGCAAAATAAATGTTGGTTATCATTCCTGTTGTTGCTCTTGTGAGAGGACTTCTGAGGTCCCTTGTGGCTTTAAAATTTTGCATATTTTGAGTCACTGTCTTCACCGAAAGCTAAATGGACTGGTCAGAGACTCCTGAAATTCTAGGACTGGAGACAACAATGCAGCCCAGATAGAAAAACATTACCTTGGCATTTTCCAAGCAAAGATGAAGTGTTGCATGGAAGTCTGGCCTCCACTCAGCACATTCTTTGCAAAATGACCACAAATACATTAGTGATGATTTAAACCTGTTTTTTCTCTTTGAAAATAAAAGCTACCCAATGGAGTAATACCTAAGGAAGGATCTGAATTCATGACAGACCTTTACCCCAAAATCTATCCAAAAATGGAAAAGGAACATCTTTGAAAAGACTCTTAGGTACCAAGATCACATCGCTTCAACTTTTACACTACCAGAATTTCTCTAACAATGTCTTGGTTCTGGAAGATTAAAGGCTACTCTGATAACATATCAGATCAGGCATTGATTTCTACCAAAACACTTCAGCTTGGTGGGCCTGGATTTTCTCAGCTGTGGAATGGGTAGAATAGTAATCAACTTGCCACCAAGTGACATGCATCAAATGCTTTGTGGCTTTGAGCTGAAAGAAGCCACAACAAAGTTGGTTATTTATTAAGTACACTATGTGTTCTAATAATAAAGAAACCTCTGGGGCAATGAGACGAGAGCAGCTTTCCTGTGAAAAGGCTTCTCTGACATTTGCACGTAGCCCACGGCTCCTAGCATGCGCTGCTCAGGTGCTTATCGATTATTCTCATTATACTTCCCAGACAGGAAGGAACGTGTTGGAACGCAGAGCATCTGGACTGAAGCTGAAGCTTCATGCTTGCCTTTCATTTACTGCATTTGGGAAAGCAATTTCAGATCCCACGTATTTCTTTTTATTCTTTGTCAAACAATTTCACACATGCTAAGGACCATGGCTTTCTGCTGCCCAAGGCGGATGCATGTCATACAGTCTATGCTGCCGAGTCTCGATCTCCCGGACACACTGAGCTGTCTCAAATATGCAGTCCCCACGGATGATGACAAGCAGAGACTGCCAGTGACCAAGCCTACTTCTGTCCCTCTGCAGAAGCACAGCTGCAGTCCCATATGTCCCATCATGCTTTCTGCTCTGAAATATACCTCCTGAGCGGTTGAATATCGTGTCTGTCCACTAATTAGCACAGTAGCCCCCATGTGTGTGCAGATGTTGAAGGGTCAGGAAAAAAACTCTCCGTATTTTAGTAGACTTTCCCCATAGATCACTGTGTCTTAGAGATATAACTTCATAAAAATAGAGACGTTAGAACTATGAAATCTCAAAAAAATGATACAGCATTTCACTTAGTGAGATGCCACTGTCTCCATTTTGCAGATGACATAACTGAGGCCCCAACTCATATAGCTGCTTTGTATAAAAGAGAGGGACCAGTGGCTTCAGTTCTCCTGCTTGCACATGCACAGACTCATTTACTTCATTTGGTTTCACTCATAGTAAATCTGATTTTGTTTAATAACAAACCATGTTGCTAAAACTTTCTACACTGTTTTAAATCTGATTTCGTCATATCTTTTCTATACAGCTTGGTATAAGCTGTTTCACTACTAAGTTCCTGGACCAGCCCCGTACGGTTGGCCTTGTGCAGACAGGGCCTATTGAGTGTCCCACAGTGAGCTGGTGTTAAGGGTTAATGATAATGAGTGGCGACTGGGGAGCTGGTGAAAACCCATGGAACCATCCAAAGACCAGTGTGGCTGCCCACCTTGGAGTGTGCTTGTATGCAGGGAAAGTCTTTTTCCAATTTCTCAAGATTTTTATCAAAGTCAAGAAAGAGACTAATCAACATACTCTCAGTAATACACAATGGTCATGAACGTTAGGGAGGGAAACACCAGGCAAAGTCAATCACTGTTCTTTCCACACCTACCTTGTGATTCCGCCCGTGCTTATCCAACAGGGAGATGATGGACTTGATGTGGCCCTCTGCTATCAGATTTAAGGCTTCTGGACTTTCAGTTAAGATGCAGTGCAAAACTTCCAAGATACCTACATGAATGCCACAAACATCATTTGGACATTAAATGCCCGGCAGAAGTGACCATAATTTAGAAACCTGAGTGTGAACAGACCTTCCTGAGGGGACAGGATATCATCAATTCTTTGAATCTATCAAATATTTCCAGCCAGAAAAAATGCATTCATTTCCGGTAGACTTCAGAGACCCCCTGGAGGCCAACCAGGCTGTAATTTACTGGTGATTTTAATTCAGCACAAACCCTATCTCCCGCTTCCTGGACAAATACATGATCTTTGTATGTTAAAATATAGAGAAGCAGTTATAAAATAAAAATTTTCATTTGATCAAACTAAGTAATACTTCATTTAAAAACAGATATAAAAGAAGATGTCCAGTTTACTATAAATTCTAAAGGTCATTCAAGTAATTTGGAAAATATTCTGAGTTTCTCCCAAATAAGAATTTTTCTAGGAACTACCTTAGAAATTATTTTTATTTTCGGTCTACTCATGTATCAAACAAATTGTAAGCTCACACAATAAAGTCGATTTGGCTTTTCCCCCCTTTTTTGGTACAATGGATAGGTTACGTAAGTGAAGGCTTAAGAAAAAGGAGTGCCTCTGCAGCCTGGCACATATATGGTAACATCATGATGGAAATTCAAGGGAAGTAGTTGGCTAATAGCTTAATCAGTTTTATTAAGAAAATTCCTTTCGATTCTGTTTTTTACTCAATGTTTTCATAAATTAGCCTGAAATGTAATCTAGCCCATGAGACTGAGGCACTGAAGAAAAGAGAGGCTTAGGAAGATGTGTGTAGGTGGATGATCCTTGGGGAAACCTCTCTTGGCCGGTCTGTTAAAACACCTGTCATTTCCAGACTTTGAGAAAAGCATCAAAACCCTCCAGCTTCCCCATGAGGGGCCTACAACTGCCATGTTTACTCATCTCGGAGGAAGCAAACTGCTAAGCCCTGCAGCATGGTCACTTCCCAATGATGACCACACTCTTGGCTCAGATTCTCCGTAAGTCATGAGGGAGGACTATAGATATGATGTGAAGGGTGAGTCAGGAGAGAGGGGTGAGTGGGGATCATTTTTCCTCTCATCCCTGTCACTCTTTTAGAACTATAAGAAACAGTTTGGACAATACTGAAAAGGGTTTAAAAACCCAGAGAATAAGAATATAATAGGAGTTAGAAGGAGACAAGGATCACTGGGTGGGTGGGGCTGCAGGGGGGTGATTAATGGACCCAAGGACTAAAATGAAGGCACGGAGTAAAAAATTTAAAAAGGAAGGACTGTTGAAGTCTGGGTTAGAGTTGTTAAATAAAGTTGTACAGGTGCCAGGAAGCTTGAAGACTATTACTTTTTAATTTTGAAATAATGATTTGAGGATTGTTTGCAATCCATTGGAAAAGATCCAACTTCGTTTTCTTTTTTACAGAAAGAAAAAAAAAAAACCCCTTCATCTTGTCTAGTTCTAGTTTCCTGTCAATTCTCACCTGAGGAAGATTCTAGTCTGTCCAATTTACTGATGAGCCAATCAAGGTTATTGGAGAATTGAGCACAATTGTTTCTGTTTCCACGAATGAGAGCAGCTGCAAACAAGGAGATGTTTGATCACAGAGGTTAAAGGATATAATGATGGGCAGGAGAACCTGGAAAGCTGATGAATACTTCACTTGCTTAGCAACTAAAAGGAACTGAATGCCAATCTTACCCTACCTAGTCCTCTGACACAATTCTGTTTCTTTTTCCTTTTTTTTTTTAGAGACAGTCTCAGTCGGTCACCCAGGCTGCACTATAGTGGCTCATTGCAGCCATGAACTCCTGAGCTTAAGTGATCCTCCTGCCTCAGCCTCCAGAGTAGCTACGACTACAGGCATGCACCACCATGTCCAGCTAATTTTTTTTTTTCTACATAAAGACGGGGTCTTGCTATGTTGCCCAGGCTGGAGTGCAGTGGTGCAGTCTCAGCTCACTGCAACCTCCACCTCCTGGGTTCAAGTGATTCTCCTGCCTCAGCCTCCCAAGTAGCTGGGATTACAGGCGTGTGCCACCACACCCAGCTAATTTTTGTATTTTTAGTAGAGACGGGGCTTCACCATGTTGACCAGGCTGGTCTTGAACTCCTGACCTCAAGTGATCCACCTGCCTTGGCCTCCCAAAGTGCTGGGATTACAGGAGCGAGCTACCATGCCTGGCGTACATATTTTTAATTGAGATGGAGGTCTCACTATGTTGGTCAGGCTGGTCTTGAACTCTTGGCCTCAATCGATCCTCCTCACCTCAGCCTCCCAAACTGTTGGAATTACAGGCGTGAACCACCACACCCAACCTCTTTCTATACTTGGAAAAATAAAAATCTAGTATTGGCTCACTTTACAAGTATTTCCAGAGAGCCTGCTATGTACCAAACACCTGCCCAGTTGTTCAGACTAGAGCAATGGGGAAGGAAGAGAGATTCCCTGCCTGCATCAAGCAGGCAATGGAGACAATAAATGCATAAAGTAATGAAATTACTTCATTGTGATAAGCAAGAATTTAATACTGGCTTCATTACTGCCTTAAGAACTCAACTTCTTGCCATGTTTTCTTAAATTTAGCTACAGATTTATTATTCTTCAGTGCTAAAGGAAGGCATCCCAGTGAACACAGCTGGAAAGGTTGGCTATACACTAATGGATGCGTAATAGCAACATGCAACTACAGAATATCTAAAATATATCCCTATTCGACAGTGGTTCTTGAGGCATGGTCCCTGGATCAGCATCACCTAAGAATTTGTTAAAAATGCAGATTCTCAGGCCTCATCCAGCTTTACCGATTCAGAAACTCTGGGGGGTGGGCCTCGGCATCTGTATTGTAACCAGCCCTCCAGCGGATCCTGATGCCTGTTCCTACTTGAAAGCCACTGGCAGACGATACCGCAAAGAAAGAGAATTTGCTGTCATTTGAGTTTTACCAATCTACACCAAATAACCTTCTCTCCACAGGACAAAAAAAGACTAGATGCAAATCTGGAACAAGTCCACGTAAATTGATTAGCCCCCAAGTAGCTTGCCCTTCACATGATAGGTCTGAATTGGAATTTCACTGAGGCTGCTACATGGCAAATTTAGGATAAAGAAAGGCCTCCTCCAGGGCCTCAGCTTTGTATCTTCAGTCAGTAGAGGACACAGTTCAAGTCTGAGCTCCTAACCTCCTTTTCAGGTCAGTTGCAACAAGGAAGTTAAGCACAAGAGTCCTGGAGTTACACTGCTGAGTCTCAAGCCATAGCTCCATCAGTTACTAGATGCTCATAACCTTGGGTTATGAGCATCACATACATCAGTTTCTTCTCAGTGAAATGACAATAATAGTAACTAACCCTTCAAGTGTTGTTCTGGGGTTCAAAAGAGATATTTCACCACTCACACAAAGATTAATAATTGTTGGGTATTATGGTTAAAATCATGCCTACTGGGTCAATACAAAACACTAGAGTTTGAAGACACTTTACAGGGTCATACAGTGGCAATCAATCAGCACTGTGGTAATCCAATCAACCTGAACCCTAAGCTGGGGAATAGGTCCAGACTGATTTCTCTGGGCTCCCTTCTGGCCTAGTGAACTTTCTATGATAGATTTCCTCTCCAGTGGGACATACACAGAGCAAAGCCCTAAAGTACTAGCTTATCACAGTGTCTGGGCAACTCCTGGTGGCCACCTTCTTGCATTGGCTCATACTGTCTTCTCTCTGCCTCCCACCCATAGGCGGGTGGCCTAGGCCTATTGGATGGAACCTGTTGTAGCAGGCACCAGAACATCACTACACACTCCATACTGTGAGAAGATAAGCTTGTTGCTGGAATATTCTTACTTCCCACCTTTTTCTTTTCACCAAAATGAAATAACAGGCCAAAGCAGTGGGAATCACGACTAACAAGTGGACAAGTGAGAGGGCACAGATTTAAGAGAATAACACTTCTTAAAGTGCAGGTGATATCTTTGCAGAAGTTTAAAACTGGAAGACATCGTAAATGTGCTGTAGTCTTGTTTCCTCATGAAAGGTAGGGAATAGAGGTTCACGGAGCATAAGTGACTGTCAAGAGTTTCCCAGGCAGTTGCAGTGAAACTGATTACCATCTGCTTCTACTGGCTGCTAATAGTTAACAGAATGAACAGCTGGGTTCAAACTGAATGGCTAACAAAAGGCTTCTAAGGAATGAGGCAGTCCAAATATCACAGGGTTAATGGCAACTTAAAGACAATCTTGGGATTTCACGTGGAAATCCCACGGAAATCGTCCCAGGGAGAAGGCACTGTATGTGTACTTACCCAGCAATTTGTAGAGGAGGTTCAGAATTTCTTTCCAGGCCATGCCACTCTCTTCCCTTGCAATCCCTGCAAAGTGTGCTACGCTATTGTAGATATTTAAGCGGTCAATGCAATTTAAGACAAGAGCCAACATTCCCTGAGAAGGAGAGTGGAGGAAAATATAAACATTGCTGATTAAGAAAGCAGAATCCCTTTTGCTCTTTCTCTTTGTCTATCATTCACCTTTTAAAGCTGATAATGCCAGTATGCAAATAGACCTTCATGGTGCCAGTTGGGTTTTGTTTTTTTCCCTCCTAAAAACAAAACATGCATTTTTATGCCTGAGAGACCTAAATAGCATCCATTGGGAGAGTGAGTCAGCAGCCTCTTCTGACAGGTTGCCCCCACGTGCTTAACTCAATCCAAGGACATACTTAGGAAGAGGGAGGGTGAATGAGTTTCACAAAAACCTGCTTTCGGTCTGGTGTGAAGTGGTTCTGACTCACCCAGAAACAGATCTAGATATAGTACCCATTTCTCTCTTAAATATCAAGTAAGTTCAAGTTCCATTCAGATGCACAAAACAACCATGCTTGCTTCCTACCTCCCCACCCCCCAAAAAAGGTGGGATTTAGAGACAATAACACTATCACCACTTTTCTAGCTAATCTGAAATACTATGCCACCCAGTAAAAATCTGTGCTAGCTGTTCTTAGCACATAGGAGGGAGATGGTAAATGGAATTTCAGTAGCCTTTAAGGCATTGAGAATGTCCCTGGAGCCAAAGTCTGGTTAGATCAGAAGACTGAGCTGGGATGGTTTACATCCCATACCACTAACTTTGGAAATGCCCAAGCGACAAGCCCTGTGCCCACGTATGGCAGGTCCAGAAGTACAACGATGGCCTGTTGGCACTAAATCATCATGTCTCCAAGTCTGGAAAAGGCCTGTGACTTGTCTGTGGTCATACACAGCCGGAGATGAAGCCAGAATGAGGCCCTGGGTCTCCTAAGCCCCAGCTGGCATTTTCCTCATGGCCAGGTCCCACTCCCAGTGACTCAGATGCTGAATTCTGACATAAGACTTAGCATATTCTGTGCCTTTTAAACCAGCTTCTCAGGTATTCTTAATGTGGTAGAATCCAGGCATCTGTATTTTTCAAACAGGTTTCCCAGGTAATTCTAACATTTCCCAAAACTTGGGAATCACAGCCAATGTCATGCTCTCACAGCTGAAATTTACTGAAAACGTATTTTCGATACACATGTGGCACTGAAGCTTTAAAACGTAATCTAGTTTGAACGTGCCAGCCATTGCTAACGTAACCAGGTTTGGCGGACAGGGAAGATTGGCTTCCAATTTCCCAACTTCCAAATCTCTCTTGTCCTCTGGCTCTCTCATAAACACGTGCATGCAGAAGGACAAAACTAAGTTGCAGTCACAGGAATATTTTAGCTCTGGACAGGAAGTGAATTTCAACTTTTCATTTTTCGACTTACCTCTTCCTTGAAAAGATTTTGTCTGTTTTTGAGTGAGCGGAGCTTATTCTGCTTGTCTTCATGTCGCATCTCCTCCTCCGGGGGCTGGAAGTAGGCGATCAAGTCCTGTAGGGTCTGCAGGACTTCTTCTATAGGCAGGGTGATGGGGGCAGCTGTGCGATTGTTTCCGCTAAAAACCACGAGATTGACATGGTTTAGGCACCAGCCAGCAGCAGCGCCCTGATGAACACCCACTGGGTCCCGCTCCTAACAGCCCCCCATGGTGCACCATGAGCTGCTTCCTTGGGCGACCATCGTACCAGCAGCTACAAAATGAAGTCTCCCAGCTAACAGAGTAACAGAAGGAAATATTCACATTCAAGTTTAAAGCTATTTTCATAAACAAAGGGAAATGACTCCTTTTAGCACATTTATTTTCAAGCAACTTATAACTCATCTTGTTAATATTACCGTCATAGCATCAATGGGTATTCACTGAATGTTTAATCATGATTTCCCTGTAATCTAAAGAGGTAATTTCAACGGTGGTTGTGACAGTGACTCTTCTATCTACAGCAGATGCTTCCCCTTCCATTTACCTCGGTTGTCTGTCACACTTTTTTTTTTTAATAAAAACATTAAAAAAAATAAACTTAACCCATGATTCTTTTAAACAACCACACCTTCTTGGCACTGATTAATCATAAGGCTGAAAGGATTTCTGTCACTGGGTCTTTGCCTCTATCCCAATGTTAGTTTTCTCTCTGTCTCTCCTCTTGCACCCCCTCCACGTCTCTGTGTGTATTCTGAGATCTCTGCATGTGTTTTCCTCATCATGTTTCTCTGGGTACATGCCTGCTTTCCCTCACTCCATTTGTTGATGGTTCCTTTGCTTTCTGTATCTGTGGTCCTTTCATCTGACTTTCCTCTCACTGTGTTCTCTATCACCCTCCTTTCTCAGTGTCCCCTATCTCTCAAACATCCTTCTTCTCTGCTTTGAGGTCTGTCCCTCTTTGTTTCTTGGTGTTCCCCAACCCCACGTTACCTGCCCTTCCATCTGTCTCTCCCTGTTGTGTTCCTCCTTTTCTGCAAGTGTCTTTTTCTGTTTTAATCTCTCCCCAATTTTTGTAATTAAACCCCTTCAACAGAGAGAGAATACAAAGCATTACAGATAACGAAATGACCCTTCATTTCCCCATCTCCTTGAGGGGTACACCTGGGAGCCTCTCAGTGGGCAAAGGCTATGAAGAGGAAGGGGAAATGGACCCACCTCTTGTGGGTTTGCATCATTAGGCCTGAGTGATTGAGAATTGGCTCAATGTGCAAGTAACATCACAAGGACTTTTTTTTTTTTGTATCTTATTTTATTCTAAGTTCTGGGATACATGTGCAGGATGCGCATGTTTGTTACACAGACATGTGCCACAGTGGTTTGCTGCACCTGTCAGCCCCTTACCTAAGCATTAAGCCCTGGATGCATTAGCTATTTTTCCTGATGCTATGCCTCCTCCTACCCCCGACCCCTCGACAGGCCATAGTGTGTGTTGTTCCTCTTCCTGGGTCCATGCGTTCTCATTATTCAACTCCCACTTATAACTGAGAACATGTGGTTCTTTGTTTTCTGTTCCTGCATTAGTTTCCTGAGGATAATCATTTCCAGCTACATCCATGTCCCTGCAGAGGACACAATCTCATTCCTTTTTACGGGTGCATAGTATTCCATGGTGTATATGTACCACATTTTCTTTATCCAGTCTATCACTGATGGGCATTTGGGTTGATTCTGTGTCTTTGCTATTATGCCTAGAGCTTCAGTGAACATATGTGCACCTGTATCTTTATAATAGAATAATTTATATTCCTTTGAGTACATACCCAGTAATGGGATTGCTGGGTCAAATGGTATTTCTGGTTCTAGGTATTTGAGGAATTGCTACACTGTCTTCTATAATGGTTGAACTAATTTACATTCCCACCAATAGTTTAAAAGCATTCCTATTTCTCCACAGCCTCTCCAGCATCTGTTGTTTGACTTTTTAATACTTGCCACTCTGACTAGCATGAGATGGTATCTCACTGTGGTTTTGATTTGCATTTCTCTAGTGATCAGTGATGTTGAGCTTTTCTTCATATGTTTATTGGCCACATGAATGTCTTCTTTTGAGAACTGTCTGTTCACATCCTTTGCTCACTTTTTAATGAGTTTTTGTTTCTTATAAATTTGTTTAAGTTCCTTGCAGATTCTAGATATTAGACTTTTGTCAGATGGATAGATTGCAAAAATTTTCTCCCATTCTGTAGGTTGTCTGTTCACTCTGATGATAATTTCTTTGGCTGTGCAGAAGATCTTTAGTTTAATTAGATCCCATTTGTCAATTTTTGCATTTGTTACATTTGCTTTTGATGTTTTTATAATGAAATCTTTGCCTGTGCCTATGTCCTGAATGGTACTGCCTAGATTTTCTTCCAGGGTTTTTATAGCTTTAGGTTTTACATTAAAGTCTTTAATCCATCTTGAGTAAATTTTTGTATAAGGTATAAGGAAGGGGTCCAGTTTCAATCTGGTGCATATGGCTAGCCAGTTCTCCCAGCATCGTTTATTAAACAGGGAATCACTTCCCCATTGCTTGTTTTTGTCAGGTTTGTCAAAGATCAGATCGTTGTAGATGTGTGGTCTTATTTCTTAGTTCTTTATTCTCTTAAATTGGTCTACGTGTTTGTTTTTGTACTGGTATCATGCTGTTTTGGTTACTGTAGTCTTATAACATAGTTTGAAGTTGGGTAGTGTGATGCCTCCAGCTTTATTCCTTTTGCTTAGGATTGTCTTGGCTATATGGGCTCTTTTTTGGTTCCATATGAATTTTAAAGTAGTTTTTTCTAATTCTATGAAGAATGTCAATGGTAGTTTAATGGGAATAGCATTGAATCTATTAACTACTTTGGGCAATATGGCCATTTTCATGATACTGATTCTTCCTATCCATGAGCACGGAATGTTTTCCATTTGTTTGGGCCATCTCCAATTTCTTTGAGGAGTGATTTTTAGTTCTCCTTGAAGAAGGCCTTCACTTCCCCTGTTAGCTATATTCCTAGGTTTTTATTCTCTTTGTATCAAGTATTAATGGGAATTCATTCATAATTTGACTCTCTGCTTGTCTGTTGTTAGTGTATATGAATGCTTGTGATTTTTGCACATTGATTTTGTATCCTGAGACTTTGCTGAAGTTGCTTATCAGCTTAAGCAGCTTTTGGATTGAGACGATGGGGTTTTCTAGATACAGGATCATGTCATCTGCAAACAGAGATAGTTTGACTTCCTCTCTTCCTGTCTCAATACCCTTTCTTTCTTTCTCTTGCCTGATTAGCCTGGCCTGAACTTCCAACACTATCTTGAATAGGAGCTGTGAGAAAGGGCATCCTTGTCTTGTGCTGGTTTTCAAGGGGGAATGCTTCCAGCTTTTGCCCATTCAGTATGATATTGGCTGTGGCTTTGTCATAAATGGCTATTATTATTTTGAGGTATTTCCCATTAATACCTAGTTCATTGAGTTTTAGCCATGAAGAAATGGTGAATTTTATCAAAGATCTTTTCTGTGTCTATGGAGATAATCACGTGATTTTTGTCTTTAGTTCTGTTTATGTGATGAATTGTTTATTGATTTGCATATGTTGAACCAGCCTTGCATCCCAGGGATGAAGCCATCTTGATCATGCTGGATAAGCTTTTTGATGTGCTGCTGGATTTGGTTTGCCAATATTTTATTGAGATTTTCACATCGATGTTCATCAGGGATATTGGCCTAAAGTTTTCTTTTTTTGTTGCATCTCTGCCAAGTTTTGGTATCAGGATGATTCTGGCCTCATACAATGAGTTAGGGAGGAGTCTCTCCTTTTCAATTGTTTGGAACAGTTTCAGAAGAAATAGTACCATCTCCTCTTTGTACCTGGTAGAATTCTGGTAGAATTCAGCTGTTAAGTCTATCTTGTCCTGGGCTTTTTTTGGTTGGTAGGCTATTTGTTGCTGCCTCAATTTCAGAACTCATCATCGGTCTATTCAGGAATTCAATTTCTTCCTGGTTCAGTCTTGGGAGGGTATATATGTGCAGAAATTTATCCATTCCTTGTAAATTTTCTAGTTTATTTGCATAGAGGTGTTTATCGTGTTCCCTGATGGTTGTTTGAATTTCTGTGGGGTCAATGCTGATATCCCCTTTATCATTTTCTATTGTGTCTATTTGATTCTTCTCTTTTCATTAGTCTAGCTAGCAGTCTATTTTATTAATTTTTTCAAAAAACCAGCTCCTGTATTTGTTGATGCTTTGAAGGACTTTCTGTGTCTCTGTCTCCTTTAGTTCCACCCTGATCTTGGTTATTTCTTGTCTTTTGTTAGCTTTTGGGTTTGTGTGCTCTTAGTTCTCTAGTTCTTTTAGTTGTGATGTTAGGATGTCAATTTGAGATCTTTTTAGCTTTTTGAGATGGGCATTTAGTGCTATAAACTTCCTTCTTAATACTGCTTTAGCCGCATCCCACAGATTCTGGTACATTGTCTCTTTGTTCTCACTGGTTTCAAAGAACTTCTTGATTTCTGCCTTAATTTCGTTATTTACCCAGGAGTCACTCAGGAGCAGGCTGTTCACTCCCCATTAAGTTGTGTGATTTTGGGTAAGTTTCTTGAATTCTAATTTGATTTTCCTGTGGCCTGAGAGACTGTTATGATTTCAATTCTTTTGCATTTGCTGAGAAGTGTTTTACTTGCAATTATGTGATTGATTTTAGAGTAAGTGTCATGTGGCACTGAGAAGAATGTATATTCTGTTGTTTTTGGGTGGAGAGTTCTGTAGACATTTATCAGGTCCACTTGATCCAGAACTGATATTGAGGTCCTGAATATCTTTGTTAACTTTCTGTCTCAATGATCTAATATTGACAGTAGGTGTGAAAGTCTCCCACTATTATTGTGTGGGAGTGTAAGACTCTTTGTAGGTCTCTAAGAACTTGTTTTATAAATCTGGGTGCTCCTGTATTAGGTACATATATATTTAGGACAGTTAGCTCTTCTTGTTGAATTGAATGCTTTATTATTATGTAATGCCCTTCTTTGTCTTTTTTGATCTTAGTTCGTTTAAAAGTCTGTCTTGTCAAAAACTAAGATGGTAACCCCTGCTTTTTTCTGCTTTGCATTTGCTTGGTAAATTTGCCTCTGGCCTTTATTTCAAGCTTATGTGTGTCTTTGCACGTGACATGAGATGGGTCTCTTGAATACAGCACATGAATGGGTCTTGACTACTTACCCAGCTTGCCATGCTGTGTCTTTTAATTGGAGCATTTAGCATGGCTTCTTCTTGATGGCCAATTTCTAATGCTCTCTCCTAGGCATTTATAGTATATTTGCTTATTCACCAACTGCTATATATTAATTTGCATACATGCTAAGGAAAGATTTTCATCTAGGCCCAAACAAAGACTCAAAAAGTTCTGAAAGCAATCAGGCTGTGAGGTAATAATTCCAATTTTGTATTAAAAATGCCAAGTGCATGCAATGGGGAAGGAATAATGGGGGACTGTAAGCTTATTATAGGCAGGGAGGCACATCAGTGTGTATTCAACTCCTGGCAGTACCTGGCATGTTGTAAGTTCTCAGTTAGTGTTTGCAAATGACTACCTGGGATATTATTAGACACAAAAATAGTAGGGAAGAGAACGCCATGAGTACATGAGATGAAGCCTTGGCAGTATGAAACTCAATTCAATATGACTTCCCACTTTTGAGTTCAGTGAAGGAATGAACATATTTTCCTCAATATTTCTGTCCAGCTCCAGGACTTGCTTTTTGCTTTTTGTTTTAAAAACACTTTCATTTTACTAGAGACACTGAGGCTGGTCAAGAATAATTCTTTACATAATTGGAAAAGATGACAGCAAGAGGTTTATAGACATTTTTTGTAGCTCACTGAGGCAGCACATGCACCATACAGGGAGTTGGAAATTTCAGGTCTCAGCCTTGCCACTGCCATTATCAGTGTGATATTCGGGTTACTGCTAGGCCTCTTATGCTTCCATTTAGCACCTGGAAAATAGGAAAGGTGCATTCGTTGATTGCCAGGGTCCTTCAGGTCTAATTTTTTGTCTGTTGGGCTCTCATTGCTGGACTACTTCATCTTGTCCCTTGAAGAAACACGAATATTATAGTCCCCTACTAGACTAGGCAGATTCCTTCCTTCCTCAAAAAACAAGACATATCACATGCTTGGCATGGGAAGCAATGGTGAAAACAGACATTACTTCTGGAAAGCATCATGGTGTTCATATTCTACTCTAAAAGAAACTCAGAGAGAAAAGCCCAATGTACAGAGTTAAGTCAGAGCCTCAACTCAGAAATAACTACAACTGGCACCTATCCCTCCCCACCTTCTTCAACTCCCTATAGCCTGTCCCACTACATTCTTGGGCCTTTGCCAATGAATTCTTTTATTAAATTCAAGTGAGATCCCATGTGATTCTGAATATTTATCACAACATAATGATTTATTTGTTGTCTCTCTTCTAAGGTTAAACTTAGAGGACAGCTGACAGTATCTTTTCCTCAGCAGAGTTTTTCAGACTCCTTAATCGATCATACTATTCATTCTACTGGACAGTTCCCAGCAACTCTACAGAGGATGATGAGATAGCATGATGAAACTTTAACCTCTTCATTTTTCTTTCTTGTTCCTTCCCTATTCCCTTAGTCTTAATGTGCTCCCAGAAGGCCACCCCTCCTCCTGGTTTCTATGTGCACACAGCATACAAAGTTGGTTTCTCAAAAGAGATGGGGAAGAAGAATCTACTTCCAAAATGTCTTTTTCTCCTTTACTTCCTAGCTATTAAAAAATCCAAATACTATAACTTTTGCAGCCCACACCCCCTCGGCATTGATATTTTTTCATTAGTCCTTTTTTCCTAAAATATCCTGTGCCTGGAAGAATCAAGAATTTCCCTCTTGAGGGTGGGACTTAATAGCTGAGTAAAGAGCTGAGTAAATCCTTTCTCTCACAAAATAATAATAAAATTGGACAAAACCATTCAAAACAATGATCTCTGGACTCTGGAAATTGACTAAAGGCATACAAAAAATTAAATATTTTATTTTTATTTTTTATTGTTTGAGATGGCGTTTCACTACTGTTGCCCAGGTTGGAGTGCTATGGCGCAATCTTGGCTCACTGCAACCTCTACCTCTTGGGTTCAAGTGATTCTCCTGCCTCAGCCTCCTGAGTAGCTGGGATTACAGGCATGCGCCACTATGCCCGGCTATTTTTGTTCTTGGTTTTTTTGTTTTTTTTTTTTTTTTTGAGATGGAGTCTCGCTCTGTCGCCCAGACTGGAGTGCAGTGGCGCGATCTCGGCTCACTGCAAGCTCCGCCTCCCGGGTTCACACCATTCTCCTGCCTCAGCCTCCCAAGTAGTTGGGACTACAGGCACCGCCACCACGCCCGGCTAATTTTTTGAATTTTTTAGTACAGACGGGGTTTCACCGCGTTAGCCAGGATGGTCTCCATCTCCTGACCATGTGATCCGCCCGTGGGCCTCCCAAAGTGCTGAGATTACAAGCCTGAGCCACTGCGCCTGGCCTATTTTTGTATCTTTAGTAAAGACAGGTTTCTCCATGTTGGTCAGGCTGGTCTCCAAACCCCAGCCTCAGGTGATCCACGTGCCTTGGCCTCCCGAAGTGCTGGGATTACAGGCGTGAGCCACAACACCTGGCCCAGTGTGTGTATATATGTATGTGTGTGTGTATGTATGTGTGTGTGTATGTATGTGTGTGTGTCTGTGTATTTTTTTAATTTCTTTTTTAAAAATTTTTTTAATTTAATTTTTTAAAATTTCAGTGTTTCAGCCTGTTGATGCTTCCATCTCCGTCCCTCCACCGCCTCATGGCAAAACAGCTCTGATAGGGCAGAGTAGGCAATGTGCAAGGCCACACACATGCTCAGGAAAAACTGGAGAGGACCCTAGCTTTCTATTGCTTCCCACACAAGCAGAAAACAAAATCCAGCCACACACACAGGTCCATCAGCAAATGGTCACAGGCTTGTCTTGTCAGAAATACTAAGGGAAGTCCCTCAGGCTGAAAGAAAATGACACCAAACAGTAACTAGAATCCACGCAAAGAAATAAATAACACTGGTAAAGGTAACTATGCAGGTAAATACCAGAAGCAATATAAAAATACTTATCTTTCTATTTTGTTCCTGTAATTGATTTTAAAAAACTGCATAAAATAATTATAAAACCTACTCGGGAGGCTAAGGCAGGAGAATGGCGTAAACCCGGGAGGCGGAGCTTGTAGTGAGCCGAGATCGTGCCACTGCACTCCAGCCTGGGAGACAGAGCGAGACTCTGTCTCAAAAAAAATAACAATAATAATAATAATTATAAAACCTTGTTGCTGGGCGTATAACTTATGAAGATGTAATATAAGTGGCAATATTATCACAAAGGATTAGGCAAAGAATGGAAAAATGTTAATGCAAAGTTGCTTTATTTGTTAAGTTAGTATTAATTTGAAGTGCATTATTTCAAGTTAAATATATATTAAGTTCCCTAGAGCAACCACTAAGAAAATAACTCCTCGGCCAGGCACAGTGGCTCAAACCTGTAATCCCACCATTCTGGGGGGCCAAGGCGGGCGGATCACGAGGTCAGGAGATCGAGACCATCCTGGCTAACATGGTGAAACCCCGTCTCTACCAAAAAACAAAAAATTAGCCGGGCATGGTGGCGGGCACCTGTAGTTCCAGCTACTCGGGAGGCTGAGGCAGGAGAATGGCGTGAACCCGGGAGGCGGAGCTTGCAGTGAGCTGAGATTCGGCCACTGCACTCCAGCCTGGGCGACAGAGTGAGACTCTGTCTCAAAAAAAAAAAAAAAAAAGAAAAGAAAAGAAAAGAAAAAAGAAAATAACTCCTCAAAAAAGTATTTTTAAAAACCCAAAATAATTAAAATGTTACACTAGAGAATATCTATTTAACACAAAAAAAGGTAGTAAGGGAGGAACAGAGGACCAAAAAATAAATAAATAAAGAGACATAAGAAATAAATAGCAAAGTGGCAGACATAAATCCAGTTATCTAAATAATTACATTACCTATAAATGGATTAGGCATACCAATGAAAGGGAGAGATTGTCAGACTATTTTTAAAAATCTAATATATGTTTTCTACAAGGGATACACTTTCTATTCAAGGACACAAATAGGTTAAAAGCACAAGGATTGACGACAATATGCCATACAAACAAAAAACATTATCTGCACCTAAGACACCTGGAATGGCTCTATGAAACAGACTTAAGACAAAAATGTTCACAGAGAAAAAAGGAAAAGAGTTTAAAATTACAAAAGGGCAAATTTATCAGAAATATACATCTGTTATAAACATATAAGCACCTAACAGAAACCAAAATAGGTGAAGCAAAAACTGATGGAATTGAAGTAGAAAATAACAATTCAACAGTAACAGAAACACCAATACCCGATTTTCCACCAGTTAATGTAGTAAACCATATTAACAAAGGCCAAAACTATATGATCACGTCGATAGACCAAGAAAAAGCATTTGACCAAATCTAATGCTCATTCAAGAGAAAAGCTCTCAACAAACTAGGAATTGAAGGGAACTTCCTCTACCTGACAAAGGGCATCTACAAAAATCCTACAGTCAAAACCACACTTAATGGTGAAAAACTGATGTTTCCTGCTCTCTCCCCACCCCCACCTTAGATCAGGAACAAGACAAGAATGTCTGTTCTCACCACTTTTATTCCACATTGTAGTGGATATTCTAGCCAGTGCAATCGTGTAAGAAAAATAAATAAAGGGCATCCCTATTGGAAAGAAAAAAATAAAGCTCTTTGTATTCACAGAGGACATAATCCTGCATGTAAAAAATTCTAAAGAATCCACCTGCTTCCCAAAAAGCCCACTGAATAAATAATTTCAATTAGGTCAGTGACATAAGTCCAATATTTTTAAAAGTTAATTTCTATGTACCAGCAGCAAATAATATGAAATGAAATCACAAAATGATTCTATTTGTAGTAGCACCAAAAAGAATCAAATACATAGGAATACATTTCATAAAAGAAGTGCAAGACTTATATAATAAAAACCACAGTATCTTCCTGAAAATAATTAAAGAAGAATAAATAGACATATTATGTTTGTAGATTAGAAGACTTAATATTATGAGGCTAACAGTCCTCCAAAACGGATCTCTAGATTCAATTTAACACCTATGAAAATTCCAGCAGAATTTTTTTGTACAAAAATAAACTCACCCGTAAATTCACATGGGAATACAAAGGACCCAGAAGCACCAAAATAATTTTGAAAAGAAGTACAAAATTGGAGCATTCACTCTACGTTATTTCAATACTTACTATAGGTACATTAATTAAGACAGTGTTATTTTTGAATAATGACAGGCATACAGATCAATGGAACAGAACTAACAGCCCAGAAAGAAACTCTTACATTTATGATCACTTGGCTTTTGACAAAAGTGCCAAGGTAACTTGATGGGGAAATGTCTTTCCAGAAAACTGTGCAGGGAAAAATCTGATATCCATATGGCCACATACAAAAATATTAATTTAAACGTTTACCTCATACCATGCACAGAAACAGACTCAAAACGGATCACAGACCTAAATGTAAATGCTAAAATTCTGAAACTTTTAGAAAAACACAGAGGAGAAAATCATGATGATTTGAGTAAAGAGTTCTTAGGTATGACACCAAAAGCACAATCCATAAGTATGTTAAATTGAACTTAATCAAAAATAAAACATTTGTGCTTCAAAAGACACCATTTTTAAAAAATGAGAAAAAAAGCCAAAGAGCAAGAGAAAATATTTGCAAATCATAAATGTGGCAAAAAACTCATAACAGAAGATGCAAACTCTCAAATTTTAATTTTAAGACAAATGACCCAATTTGAAAAGGCAAAATGCTTAATTACATTTTACCAAAGAAGATACATGAATGGCTAATAAGCACATAAGATGTCCAGTATCCTTATTCATTCTGGAAATTCAAACTAAAACCACCACAATAATATCTACTAGTATCACAGCTACTAGTATGGCTACAATCAAAAAGTCAGAGAGCAACAAATGGAGGAAAAGATGTAATGAAAAGAAACTTCAGACGTTTCTAAGAGAAATGTAAAATGGTACATCCACTTTGGAAAACAGATTTTTCAGTTTCTTATAAAGTTAAACATACCCAATTGAATAAATAAAACATGGTATTTATATACAATGGAATATTATTCAACCTTAAAAAGGAATGAAATCATGTTACGTGTTACAACATAACACGTAACATGTTACGTGTTGAAGATCTTTTGCTAAGTGAGATAAGCCAGACACAAAAGGACAAATACTGTGTGCCTCCACTTATATGAGGTACTGAGAATAGCTAAATTCATAGAAGCAAAGCGTAAGTAGAAGTTATAAGGGGCTGAGGGAGAGGAGAATAGGGAGTTCTTGTTTAATAAATACAGAGTTTCAGTTTGGGATGATTAAAAAATGTGGAGATGGATAGTGGTGATGACACTAAGCTTAAAAATGGAAAAAATGATAAGTTGGATGTGATATATATTTTACCACAATAAAAATATATCAAAAAGTTATACAAATTTATATACGACTCAACAATTTCACTCCTATTTACCCAAGAGAAACAGAAACCATATCTGAAAACTTTTACACTAATATCCATAAAAACATTATTCTTCGTAATCAAAATGGAAACTATCAACTGTTCATCAACTAAATGAGTAAAATGTGATATATGTGCATCTCTATCTATATAGAACTCTCACTCTACACACACATACATGCACACACACACACACACACAAAGAATACTCTGCAGCAATAAATAAGTGAAGAAATTAAAGAATAAACTTCAAAAATATAATGCCAAGTGAAAAGGCCAGATTCAAAAGACAACATATTTTATGATTTATTAATGTATTAAATTGAGACAGAAAGATTAGTGGTTGCCTAGGGCTGTGGGTGGCAACTAGAATAAACTGCAATGAGCATAGGAGATATTTTTGGAGGGATGGAAACGTTCTAAAACTGAACTGCAGTGATGGTTGTAAGGCTCTGCAAATAAATCTATTAAAACTTACTGAATTGGCCAGGAATGCTGGCTCATGCCTATAACGCCAACATTTTGGGAGGCTGAGGTGAGAGGATCACTTGTGCCTAGCAATTTGAGACCAGCCTGGGCAATGTAGTGAGACACCATCTCTACAAAAAATTAAAAAAAAATTGGTGTGATGGTATTTATGTGTGGTCACAGCTACTCAGGAGGCTAAGGTGGGAGGATTGCTTGAGCTCCGATGGTGGAAAGGCTGCAGTGAGACCCTATCTCAAACAAAAAACAAACAAATAAAACCTCATGGAACTGTACATTTAAAAGGATGAATTTTGTAATATGTAAATTCTACCTCAATAAAGATGTTTAAAAATAATTTCCCCATTGTCAGGCACATAACTCCCACTGACTTTTTAAAATAACAACTTAATTGAAATACAGTTCACATATCATATGATCACCCATTTAAAGGGTACAATTCAAAGGTTCAGTAGCTTTGGGAATATTCAGAGTTGTGCAACCTTTGCCATGATCAGTTTCAGAATGTTTTCATCAGCTCTCCGGAAAGCTTTACACAGTAGCAGCCACTCTCCCTTTCCCCCTAAGACACCCCAGCTTCTGCCTCTTTCTACTTCTTTCTACTTCTAGGTAGAAAGAAGGTAACTCTTTCTACTTCTGCCTCTGCTTTTTTCCTCTATAGAGTTATCTGTTCTGGACATTTTGACCATGTGAACGGAAAAACATCCCAGGATAGCAGTGCTCAACTGAGGCTGATGTCAGAATCACCTAGGGAGCTTCAATAAAATACCGGCATTTAGATCCAACATCTGCAGATTCTGATGCAATTGGTTTAAGATGTAGCCTGGGCATCAGGGTATTAAAACCTCCCCAGATAAATCTAGCATGTGGCCAAGGTTAAGATCTCTATTGTAGGGCAGTCATGTTTAAACTTTCGTATGCATCAGCATCACCTGGAGGGCCTATAACAATATGAGTTGCTGGATCTTACTCTGAGGGTATCCGATTCAGTGGGTTTGAGGTAAAACCTGAGAATCTGCATTTTTTAACAAGTTTGCAAGTAATGCTGATGCTCTGGTCCAGGGATGCACTTTAAGAATCTTGGGAGATGTCAAAACAGCAAGATGGAAGGAACCTGAGCCCCAGTAGCTAGGCCACCTATTTTCCCTAAACCACCTGCCTACTTTGTATTATTACCTAAACAAGAGGTAAACGTTTACTCTGAACGGCAACGGCGGCCCAACCTGTTTCCTAATACACATCCCTTGGACGGCAGTCTTTCAACAGCAAGAAAAGTCAAGATCTAAAACAAAGCTCTCATTTCGTGCAAATTCACACACGTGATTTACACCCCTTGGCGTTCGAGAGACTTTCCTACAAGAGAAGAATAATCGTGGAACACTGCACAGCTGACAACAGAATCAGTTCCTCATGGTAATTGGTGAAAACAATCCACAGAGTTCTGTTTTGGAAGCATTATTTAGACTGGAGGGATTATGATCCAAGCAGGCAGTTCAGTTAATTTTCTCATTTAAGCCACAGCCACAGTTGGGTAACCCAAGGCTTCCAGTGCAAAGCTACTTTGATCCAAACCATAGCAGCAATTCTGAATGATGGAGAAACCCTTCGTACGTAATACATGGGGAGTGTATCAGTTCCTCTTTGCTGTTTTTATCTTTACACACAAATATAAAACGGACCAATGCACTCCAACTCTTTTCACTTCATTTGCATGCAAAGATCTTGGATATTCATCACTCCAATCTGAATAACTAATGGAGCTTGGGCATTTGTTGAGCAAAGGGTGAAGCTAGTAGGAGTTCACCCGTGTAGGAAATCTGTTTCAGTCTCAAGCTCTTGATGGTAAAACTCTTTGCTGGTGTATCATTATTTCCTGAAAACATTCACAGTATCAAAAAGAGGTGGGTGGTGGTGTTGGAAGGCCACAGAGTCAAACTCACTAGGTAGAGGAGGCAAGGAGCTAACATACCTGACAAACTGGCTGAATAAGGCTGTAGTGTTCCGGATGATCCGAGCAGCCTGGGACTCCTCACGCTGGCATCTCTGCAGTGTTAATCCATCATCCATGTGGCCTTCCTGATGGAGTATGACCTACCCACGTGGCAAGGGACAGAAGCCCTAAGGTTACAATTATTCCACATATGGACAGTCAACATTTCCCGCAGTATTTCCCTCATCCCTCTTATTCCTTTCTCCAAATAAGCTCCCCTGGGTCCCATTTTGAGAATGGGACATTAGCGAAGTTATTGCGCCCATACGCCCTATTAGTGACATGTGAACCATTCCTTAGACACAGTGCTTTGATGAAAATGAAATTTTATGTGTCACCATGGTATGAGTTATGACACATTCCTCAGGCCTAGATATGAAAGGGTGATAACGTATCTCATAATCGATTTTTCTCTTAAAATGAACATGGAATCTTACCCTTGGAAATGGGGAAAGTCACTGTGTTCAAAGTCTTTTCCTTCAGAGATGAATTGAAGAAAAAGACAATGTAAAGCAAAACCCTGTACTGGGATCAGGCTTGGTTTCTCGACTGAAGGCCAACTACACTGAGTGAGTTAACTGTAGGGCTGGGGAAAGCAGCTCAAGGTGGTAGCTGGCTTCTCTTGGAGGCTAGAGAGTCAATTTGAAAGCATGGGCTCTGATATCAGCAGACCTTTGTCTAGTCCTGCTCTGCCACTTACCAGCTGTGTGACCTTGGGCAAGTTACTTAACCCCCATTTGCTTTGGATTTCACCAATCTGCAAACAGACTTATCTTAGAGGGTTGTTTGCAGGATTCAACGATTTACATGTCATCACTTGGCATGGTACCTAGAATCTAATAGGTGCTCAATGAATGTTTATTATCCGGGGCAGTATAGTACGGATGTTAGACCAGCTATCTGGAAGCTAAGCATATGTACTTGTCACTAAGGACACCATGACACAATTTTTTTGGGAAGGGCTACCCACTTTTTATGTGGAGGTCAGTGGCTTTTTCCCTTAAAACGATCAAGTGTGTTAAGTGAGACAGTTTGATCCTGGTTCAAGTTGAGGTCAAATCCTGATCCAAGTTCCCTGACACGGTTTCCCCTTGATGGAAGTAAGCAAAGACCGACAATGTGTAGATCCTGGGAGTCTACATGTCAACACGGACAAAACGTGTGGCTCTAGAAGGTATCTATACAATAAAGATTGTTGGCCTCTCTCACTTTTAGCTTAAAGAAACAACTTATTTTCCTTTCCATGTGAAAAATCTTTCCCTTGCTTTTTATTATTTTGAAGGTACTTCCTGATATGATGAATTAGAATTCAGGCTTGTTCATTTTTGAAACAAGACTTTGCATCCCATCTGTATACTGCAGTGTGCGCATTAGCAAAGGATACTGTTACCATTGGAATCACTAACCGTTAGAAAATATTCCTTTGTCAGAACACCTCAGCAACTGGGTAGCAATGCTGCATTTGGGTTTAGTAATACATTGCCACTATGTTTACTTTGGCCTGGGTCCCAGATTTCTGGTCCTTAAAGACCAAAATTCTTAGGTTTTGCTTGTTCAGATAACACATTTAAACTGGCCAGCCAAATGAGAAAGTAATGAGAACTGGGGGGAGATGCAGTTGCTAGAATGTTGTTATTATGAACCCTACTGATCTCAGCAGCCCAGTTCCTACGGTCCTTGTTTCTCTTGGAGAAATCTTACAACTGAAGAGCAGGGAGAAGAAGCCTAAGGTGGGAATAAGAAAGAGGGTGCTTTAAAGTGGCTACGCATCAGGTGTTTCATTGTGTTTGTGGTTGATTGGTTTCTCTTGATTACTGTTTTGTTCATTTCATAAAACACAGCACAGATTCAGACATCCTTTGTATTTTTAGAGAGGGCACTTAACATGCTTCCTAGGAAATGAAGCAGCGTAGCCCTGTCGAGGGCTGAGCACCATCGCACCAGCTGGATAGAGTTCATAAAAGCACCTCCCAAATTCACACATACATTCTAACAGTTAAATGAATGTGCGGGCTATGATCCTAGAAGAGAAAGGCATGGACAGGTACAATAAGTCAACAATGCAAAATGAGATCTCTCCACATTTGCAGAGTCCTTGGAGCCTGTCCCTGCCCACCCAGAGTTACAGCCAAGATCCACAAATTCTACTTTCTTTAAATGTTACCATTGCCTTACTAGGTTTGAAAGACTGTAGAGGCTCTAGATGGTATTACTGTACTCTACAGAGGATTGAATTTTCTTCTGATAGGCTGGTAAGAATAGAGGATGGGTTTTTGGCATTTATTTTCCATTTGTTCTTATTCCCAGCATGTAGCCCTCATTCCCGGGGTGTAGCTCTTCTGAAGATCAACTGAAAGCCTACTGTATCTCCCAGGGTCATTCCAACTTGTCACACCCTGAACCCTGACTTGTGTATCCCTAGTACTGTCATAATGTCAACATCTCTGCTTTGCTCTTCATGATCACAGCAGTTTCGTGTTTACTATTTTGGCTTCACACCCCATCCATGCTCAGCTTAGGATTCTAGAGGAAACTGCATGTAGAATTTTAGGCACATGTTTTTGCAGTTCTCTCTACTCTGGACTCTTGGCCCCCTGAGTCCCAGAAGCCTTAGCTGAACCTATGTCTAATCTGACTCTTTAGCACAACTGATCTAATGCAAGATCCCATTCCCTAGTTCTGCAAATCAGCAAATGTGCTGAGGGGGAAAACAAAGACGAAGGGGGGCTCACCTCAGTGCACTTACATTCTATGTGCAATATTTTGTGCGTATGTTTTGGCTGGCTTGGTTATTGAAACCTTCCATTTTTTTTGAAGGTACTGTATCCAGCCTGTGCAGCTGTTTTCAGAGGAAGAGTTGGTCTCATACAAGCCAAATTATGTGGCCTCTTATTTATTGTATTTTCTATCCCCTCTTGATCACTTCATTTCCCCTTTCCTGGATATTTTCCTAGTCTGTGTTGCCTTACACAAAATTAAGATATTACCTTATGTTCATTCTCAACATCCTTTCTTACCACAACCTGCATTCTGGAAAACTTTTCATCATGACTACCTTAGGCTGCTATACCTCAACTACAGAGCACAGTACCTCCTAGCACCTTATTCTGGGACTAGTTGACTATTTAAACCCATATTTTATAAGAGTTTTTCAGGGATAAAAGCATCACATCCTTGACATCCATTATTTGGTTCCCACCAAAAGAAACACTGTTATGGCAATTGACTTTCTGGTGAAAAGATGCTGCATGTACCCAAGCTAGTTTTTCTCACTGGAGCAGGCTGTGATGCACCACTCAAATCAAGATACAATCTGTCGATACTGTCATTCCACAACATCTCTTCTTTCTGCCAGTGGGTTCCTGTGGGCTTGTTATTATGCAATCTGTGTTTTCTCTGTAGAGATCTATTTAGTCTTTTATGAAAACTGCACAATAACTCAATTATCCACTGAAATGAAGGGAGCAATGATGTGGATAATCCCAAGACAGCAAATCACCAAAAGCCATTTAGATCGGGTTTTAGAGTGCATTAAGCACGTCATCTCCTCCTTACAGATTTGCAGTGTATTTGTTTTTTTCCCCCATTGAATATGGGGTCAAAGTATCCAAATTAGGCTGAAGTATGGAAGAAACTGTGTACAATCTATCACAAAATAACTCTTCTGAATAGTAAGAAGTAAATCACAATCACATCCACCTGATTCTCAGAATCACTTCTATTGCCTAGTTGCTTCCAACTCAGGGTAAAACAACTGTAGACAGACATTCTGACTCTCACCTTTCTTTTCAGAGGTCCCAGGCGGGAAGTTTTTGCATCTTGTGCTTTGTAGGTCACCCACAGACCACTGGCTGTATGCTGTACAAAGCAGACAGAATCTCCATACTTGATTTCTGGAACTCCCATGCCTTCTATGTCTCGCTTGTGACTGGAATCTAATTTCTCCTTGAGTTCCTAATTCATACACAAAAAGAAACAAACATAGGCATTATCTGATTAAATTAGAAGCTCAATATACAAAACGAATCACCTACGAAAAATTTGTAAGCCAGGCAACTGGTTACCAAAATAATCATGATGTGGCTGTCCAAGCCAGGATTTCAGAAAGACTTGCTTCCCTTATCTCTTGTTAATTGTAAAATCAATGGCTTTCGAGTTCTGGCTACTTCAGTGATTATTTAAATCCATGGGTAAAGGGGGCACCTAGTAAGCCCTCTTTTCTGTTCTGATTTTGTGTAATTCTTCACTATATTTTCTACTTTCCTCATCCTGATTTATATACCTTAATAAGTAACCCGTTACTAGCCAAGTAACTTATTTCCAGCAAGTGACATCTTCCATAATTGTAATGGCTACCTGTCACAAATGCACTGACTCAGAGGCTTTCATCCTATCTATTGATTTCATGTAAAAATTTCTTATAAAAATCTGCAGAGAAAGGAAACCCTTTGAGTAGACAGGGGTCACTAACATGGCTTAAGCTAATGTAGTAATTTGTGTATCAGTCTCTTAGGGCCTCCTCAGTGGTGTGCTGTAGTCAAGCGGTTTCATTCTTCAGCTGTCACTGTTTCACTGCCTATTCTCCAGTGTGGAAAAGGGACTTCCTGTGCATCAGGTAACAACACAGTAACAATCTGAAGTACCTGTCACAATAGCGTGTCATGAGGTAGTCCTCTGATGCATGGTAACTTCTTCTCCTTCTCATCAATCAGGGCCTCCGTGGTGCTATTCTGAATGGTTACACCCTATTTCCATTTCTTTTCTACATCTTGCATTAAATTGCTCATTTGTAAAAGCCATTAAGGAGGAAGCAATTTGAACTTTTACAGAATAAAAAACGGCTGTTACCTGTTCGCAAAAACTTTTTTCTCTGTCTCTCCCTCTTCCTGCCTCCCTCCCTACCCTCTCTCTCTCTCTCTTTCTCTTTTTTTTTCTTTTTCTTTTTGAGCCCAGAGTCTCACTCTGTCACCCAGGCTGGAGTACAGTGGTACAATCTTGGCTCACTGTAACCTCTGCCGCCAGGAGCAAGTGACCCTCCCATCATACCCTCCTGAGTAGCTAGGACTACAGGTGCAGGCCACTACACCTAGCTAATCTTTTGTTTGTTTGTTCATTTATTTATTTATTTATGGTTTTGCTTTTTGCAGAGACAGGGTTTCCCCATGTTGCCCAGGCTGATCTTGAACACCTGGGCTCAAGCAATCCACCACCTCGGCCTCCACTTTTTTCTCATTCTTAATAAAGTGGAACAAACAGCAGCACATGTATTGAGTTATTACCATGCTCAATATAATGTTGTAAGTTCTTTACATGTATTAACTCTCCATAGTGGCCTCTGATGTAGCTACAAATGCCATTCCAATTTTACAGATGAGAAAATGAAGGAGGTAAACTTGCCCAAGATCATTCAGGAAGTAATGACAGGAAGTCCAGCTCCAGAGTCTGTGGTCTTCCCTACTCTAAACTACTACTCACCCTTCAAAACCCTGCTCAGAGGTTACCTCTGTAAAGGAAGAGTCAGTCTCTCCTGCTGTTCTTCCCCAGCACAGTCTCATTGCTCTACCGGGCACTTAGCACATCATAATGTAAAATGTGTTTGTTTATACGACATTTTTCTTTTTGTCAGGCTATGAAAAAAATCAAGGGCACAGGCCTAATTTCAATTAACTTTGGATTTATAACAGAAAATTCAACACCTATCAATTACTTAATGGACATATACTGAGAGAATATATGTAGCTGAGTAATTTTTTCTTTTACAATTATTTTTCATTTCAGCTCTTGTTTTCCTTCAAGCTTTCATTATTTCACACAACATTTAAAGGATCACTTGGAGCAATATTAGTACCAGAAATTTCTTTTTCTTTTAAATGTGTGTGTTGAAACATTGGCTGGATTATTAAACATGACTTCTTTACTTTTTCAAGCAGCAACATAACATCCAAGGATAAGTATGAATTTTTCTTTTGCAAAAACATTATTTCCAGAAAAACATATTTCTGATTTTGTAACATGAGCTAATAGGATAATAGTATTTGATATATTGGGATTTTCTTTACAGGCGATTCATCAAGAATGCATTTATTCTATAAAATAATGGATACTTGATTTTCACTGCGGAAATATTCACAGCTCTAGAGACACTCGAGCCGGTAGCAGAACTGAAAAGATGCCAAAATTCTCATCTCTAGTCTGCTCTCTAACCATAGCCAATGCAGGGGTTAAAATTAGGCACACCACAACTGTTAAATATGAATAATTACATTGATTTCTAATAGCTCCTGATTAAAACAATTCATATTACCCAACTATCAATGAATATGGTAACCTCATTACTTTCTTGCCTTTCACTTAAACATGGCTTTGCAAAAAAAAAGCTCTGTTTTTCTGGAGTCACTGAAGTAAACGAATCATGATTCTGTCTAGAAAGGAGTGTTTCTGTGTCTTTGTTTCACAAAACAGCATCGGCTTCCAGATTCTATGGCAGTCGCTGCAGTGTCCACTTCTAATCTAACAGAACAGCGGCAACAACAAACGAAGATCTAGAGACAGAATCCACATGAAAAACAACCCAATTCAACCCTAAACAATAATGATAAATCAGCAGAGGAAATGAAAGAGCTCGGTGATGGAGAGGTTTGATTTTATTGACAACACATTGGTGACTTTCTTTTGACTTGAGTATGAACTAATGCTCCCTTCTGTTTTTACTTGAATATGGCCCCAGCTGCAGTCACCCTACTGCTAGAAATGGAAACGTTCTAAAAAACAGAGCTAATCCAATCATTCTCTTTCAATAACTCCCGGGTTCCTATGGAATACAATTGTTATCTCTAAAGTTCTTATACCCCAAATGCTCTAACCAAATTGGACTAAGAGTACTTATATTCATGTACCAAATATTCCCCTTCTTTGGGCCTTTACTGACATCATACTTTCTGTTTGGAGTTCTCCTGCTTCATCTTGGCATCTCTACATCTGTATGTTTATATTTTGTATCTTCTGTATATTGTGGTATTTCGATATTTTTAAAACTTTCTGGCTGGGGAGAGACTGCCTTTCTTGTCAGAGATAGCAAAGGGCTCAGCTGCATGCCTTTGATATGCAATCTAATCAATTCACAACCAGATGTCCTCTAGCTGGCTCATATATTCCAGGAGGCGATATTCCTCTGCCTTTCCAAAGCCAGGTACTAGGTAGATAGGGACCACCTCTATAGCTTACAGTCCCCTGAAATTACTCAAACTAGCAAATCCCAAACTGTTTACCCAGCCCTGCCTTGCCTTAACCATGGAAACCCCAACAAAAGTGGTGGCAAAGGTTGTCACCTTGCTTGTGCCCCTTGTCTGCCTCCTGACCAAAGCTGGCGCTTTCCTATGTGACCCTGCATGCCGTGGCACGTCTCCTGTTGCTAGGACCTGTGAGTATAATAAACTTTGTTTTCCTAAGCCTCTCCTGCATCCCCTCACATGGCTGCACCTGACTGATGATCACATAAAGGAACACAGCACAACATCTCATCCATCAAGCCTTCTCTACTTAGCCAAAGCCGGAGGATACCTGTACACATTCTCTGAGCTCATGGTTTTGTGGACCCTGCAGGGACTGTCCTTCCAGGGCTAGCCAATTCCTAAAAATGGTAAAGGCCTCATCCGGGAGCACACCTTTTATACACAAACCAATCCAAAGCCCATAAAAACCTCTTCCTTTACCTTCTGGACCCCCATTCCCGTAGCCTAATCTCCCCAGGGCTGGTACCAGACAACCAATAGCAACTCCCGTGCTCCAGAGCCTGCTGAAATTATTCAAAGGAGCCAACCCTAAGCCTATTTATCCTGCCTAGCCCATCTCTTTCTATGGAAACCATGAAAAGGCTCTTTCCCCCAGCTTCCCCTCACTCTCCTTTCCTCCTGGAGGATGGTGTTTCTCTGGGTGGCCCTGCGTGGTATGGCGTGTCCATTCCTCTTGGGAATGGTGAGTAACAAGTGTTCTTTTCCAATGCTGTCTCCTGATTTGTTGGCTTCATCATACCTGAACAGTAAAATCTACATTTTAAAAACAGGTATTATTGTTGGTATACTAGCTGTCCCCTGGCAGATTGAAAATGCCAAAGGTATAAAACTGGGATTTCTTTGTCTTTGTACTTCATACAATGCTCTGCTTAAAACTGGTTGCAAATCATTTGTTATTGTCTTACTGTTCTGCAGGCATCCAATCTATATCTGTTTATTTGCATCAACCTTGTTTATGTTAGATGATAAGCTGATTCTAAGAAGGAAGAGGTTATCTGGCCTAATATGTGTTGAAGGGCAGTAATCATTATCCTCTGCCTCCATTGACACCTTATTAAGGAAATGCTCATGACCACATCATAATTGTCATATTAGTATTTGGCTGGAGATGATCAAGTTGCTAAGATTGGTTTAATATTCCTGGAAGGATGAAGAAAGGAGCTAGAACTAGGCCAGGCGCGGTGCCTCATGTCTGTAATCTCAGCACTTACAGGAGGCAGAGGTGGGTGGATCATGAGGTCAGGAGATCAAGACCATCCCGGCCAACATGGTGAAACCCCATCTCTACTAAAAATACAAAAATTAGCTGGGTGTGTTGGTGCGTGCCTGTAATCCCAGCTACTCAGGAAGCCAAGGCAGGAGAATTGCTTGAACCAGAGAGTTGGAGGTTGCAGTGAGCCAAGATTGTGCCACTGCACTCCAGCCTGGCAACAGAGCGAGAGTCCGGGAAGGAGGGAAGGAGGGAAGGGAGGAAGAAGGAAGGGAAGGGAAGGGAAGGGAAGGGAGGAAGGAAGGAAGGAAGGAAAGCAGGCAGGCAGGAAGGCAGGCAGGGAGGGAGGGAGGAAGGAAGGGAGGAAGGAAGGGAGGAAGGGAGGAAGGAAGGAGAAGATGGTGCCACTGCACTCCAGCCTGGCAACAGAGTGAGACTCTGTCTCAAAACAAACAAACAAACAAACAATAAAGAAAGAAACTAGAACCAATAGTTGTCCAGTACCTGGTTCAAACTAGGTATTGTGCTAAGTACTTTACAATGAAAACGCCATCACGTGAATTTACCAAGGACCTACAAAGTGGTATGTATCATATATGACACTTTACATTTTCTCTAAATCTTTCAATAGCCCTATGGCTTTTATTATCCTACTTTATAGATGATAACACCGAGGCTTGCAGAGTTTGAGCAACTTGCTCAAAGCCACATAGTTGTAAGCAATAGAACATAATCCAAAATCAGGTACAATTCCAAAGCCAGGTATAATTCATTTGAACAGAACTATCTGAATGGTTACCATTATCAGCAGCACAGTTAAGTAATTAATTGTACCAATAGTTTAGTTGCTTATAGATTAATATGAAGAAAAAGTTGAAAACATATACTATTAAAGGCCAGGCACGGTGGCTCACGCCTGTAATCCCAGCACTGTGGGAGGCCGAGATGGGCAGATCACGAGGTCAGGAGATCAAAACCATCCTGACTAACACGGTGAAACCCCATCCTACTAAAAAAAAATATTAAAAATTAGCCAGGCGTGGTGGCAGGTGCCTGTAGTCCCAGTTACTCGGGAGGCTGAGGCAGGAGTTATACATATAAATCAACAACCACAACAAGGTATGGTCTATATTCAGAGTACAATTGGAGTTTGGAAGAAAAAACAACTCTACCAGGGGAGTAAGGGATGGTTTTATACAAGAGTTTCTACATGACATGAGTGCAGCCAGGGTAGAGAGGAGTGAAGGGTAATGAGGAAGGGATTGGCTTTCTAGTAAAGGGGCACGGCACAGCAAGGAGAATGCTGGAATCCAGAAAGAGATGAGAGCAAAAATTAAGGACTCTGAACTCTATTCTACAGGTTCATATTTCTGAAGCTCATATTGTTAAGAGACTTCGTATGGGAAAAAGACAACTGTGGACAAATACCAAATCTTCTTCTAAGAGTCAAAGGGAATACTGTGATAGTATAAGCTCTTGTTTGTCCTATGGTAAAAACAAAACATCAGCATCAATGAAAAAATCAAAATGACCTATTGAACTTGAATGCAGCATTTTGTTTATTTCCTCCCACTACTATCATTGTTTGGAAAACCTCTTGGGAAAAGCTAGCGTAGGTAATGGAAAGCCACTGAAACACAGAGTTCCATCTTAGAATAACCATTCTGGCATCAATGTGAATGATGGGCTGAAAAGAAATACGGCTGGAGATGGTTGAGTTGTGACACCAGTAGTATCTAGGATGATACGTGGAACGGAGTAGCTTCTAATTCATGCCTATTAATTAGAGTGAAATGTGTTATTTAATACAATTAAGCCACCTGCGTTTACAGATGACAAGAAAGTACCTTTTACAATACAGGATTGTAGACACCCAGAAATGTTTCAGAGGAAAAGTAGATATGGGAAGGCGGAGTCCATTCATGGATGCTGGGGTGAGCCTTCAAGAAACTCCTGGTTAGCCCACTATTTCCCGGTGTCTCTGGAGAAACCTTGAGGAATCACCTTTGGGTTTGTTTCCATATCAACATAGCCCCATAGACGATAATGGAGGCTAGAATGTACACAACATATGGTATATGTTCATCCCAACAAGAACCATAGGGCATAGGTTCTTCGTATTGCCCTAAAAAACCACACACTGCAGGACATTGATAAGAGTCTAGCTGGCCCCAAGCTTTGTGTGGGAAGAGGAGGAATGCCTTCCTCTGTTTACTACACGCTGGGAAGCAGATTCATCTGCCTTATTGGGGAAGGCATATTTCTTGAGCAGAAGTCACTGTACTGGGCTCTTTTCTCCCTCATTTAACCCTTGCACCACCACCTTGAGATAAGCAGCACTACCTTCCATTTTATGGATAAGAAAACTACCAGGTCATCTTCCTGATCTCATTTAATTTTCACAGCAATCTTTCAAGACACACTTTTTTAAAAAATCTATATTTTTCACAAAACATATGAACAGCATATGGCAGAGCCAGGGTTCAAACCCAGGCTTCTTCCACTTCAAAGCCCAAGGTTTTCCTTGACTGACTCTCTATTTGGTCCACTTTGAACAATAAACTCTAGAGAAAGCACATCAGTTTAAAGTTTAAAAATCCTTCATAGATTTTATTGAAAATGAAGCTGCAGTAAGTGATGATGTCTTTAGGCATTTGAATCTTACTATCCATATTTTCTTCTCTCCCCTTCCCTCCTTTGCTCCATACCCTCCCTTTCCCCAGTGGGTAACTTGGTGAGAAAATGGAGCAAGCAAGGGAACCGGCAAAAACAGTGTTGTTTCTGCACCAGGGTTTCAGAAACAGGTGAACCATGAGCACAGCTGTCACCTTGGTTAGGGGTGCCATGGCTGTCGAGGTTAAACGGCACATGAAAGGTAGGCAGGGAAGTCACATTTGGCTAAGAACACCATGATCAGCACATAGATGCTTCATAAATGTTTACTAAACTGAATTTAATGTTTTTACACAGTCAGGAAAAATTTCCTCTAATTGGGAACAGTGATAGCTCTATACCCTTACACTATGAAATAGGCAACATTTGAGATTCTAGCCCAATCATTCAAGATGTATGGTGTAGTCATTTAAAATGGCGTTTTAAAGCACTTTTAAAGTGGCTTTACAATAAGTGGCTATACATAAGGCCTGCTTTAACATTATTAATTCACCCTTCCCTGAAAAAAACTCAATGATGTAAACTGACATTGAGTCATGACATCTAAAGAGACAATATTGCCATGCCAGAGTAAATATTAAATCACATTATCCGAAATCCTTGTGGGAATGGCCTTGCAATGTCAAGACCATGGAAAAATGATGTGAAATCAAGTTCATAGAAATTTGACTTAGATGTTCAAAATAAAATGAATCTCTCTCATTGGGTGTGCACTGGGAAGAGATTACAGTAGCAAAATGATTACACAAGGATGGCAGAATGTTTCTATGACGATAATGGAGGCTAGAATGAAATGGATTTTACTCTGTTTCATGGTATGACCACACTGATGTAACCCTTCAGCAAGCATTTTTCAAACTTACTACAAGAGATTCTAGGATGCAAAAATAAAGCAGGGTGGGGTATGTGTGGTCCTTGTCATCCTGCGCCTCCCAGTTAAGGAAGTGACGGCCTTAAGAATGCATGAGCAGGTTTTCCTCTCACAAAGAGCACTTAACACTTGCCTGAAAGCATGAGAAGGTGCTCACTGTGATAGAGTGCAGAGGGGCAAAAGGTATTTCAGGCACAAGTCTGGTGGTGATTAGAAAAAAACAAGCATGTTCCAAGACTGAAATAGTATGCTGGGGCTCAAGGCAGCCTCAGGCAAGTGGCAAGAGACACTGTGGAAGGGCAGGCAGCTCTCAGGTCTGAACGATCTTTTATGACAGACTTCAAATGAAGTGCAAATTGATGAAGAATTGTGTTCCAGGTCTCACAGAGAGCAGATGAGAATCAAGACCCAATCTAGGCTAACTTTGAAGCCAGGCTGTGTCTTACACAACACCACTCTCAGATCAAAGGGATAAGGTTGGAATGCTGTATTTTGGAAGTAATACTACATCCTAGCCCTCCAATTTGAGTTGCATCATCTGCTGAAGTGGGGGAAGGAGGACCTTGATCAAGATCACATCCTGCTCTTTATTCTATGTGATTTGTATAGCTTGCTCCGAGTCTTCAGTCTGATTCCATTTGAGCCAGGCCCCGACCAATAACTGCAGCTGATTCTCAGACTTGGTCACCTTTCAGCAAGGCTCAATCACACCTCTACCTTATCATGCATGTACAAGATGCACTGGGGCACCTGCCATCTTCCTGATAATGGCAGGCTGCTAAGGATGTTAGCACGCACCTGCAGCTGTCCAGTGGCCCCCAATTTAGTAGTCATAACTGTCGCAGGCTAATGCAACCTGACAGAAAATGTGGGCTGGGAAGCTCATCATTACCAAATGACTCATGGCCCAGTACACCCGGTGTCCTCCCAAAACACATGACTAAAGCCCCAGCAGTGATCTTCCCAAGAGTCTCTTTTTTCTCTTTTGCAGATTCTCCAACATATGGAGAGGATCAGATGAACACCCTGCTTCCTCACCCTCTGCCCCAGTCCCATGGGAAACAGCTGACTGTCTCCACCTCTCCCTCAGCCTTCCCAACTCCTGTGCCACCACACAGATCCTGAACCACTATCCCAGGCTACTGTTTCCCGCCTGCTCTGTCACATAACGCCTGTAACAGGCAAGGGCTGGCCAGATGATTCAATGTCCTTACATTGTTGAGAAACAGAGCCCCAGACCTCTTTCTGCTGGATACTGTCACTGGTGGCTGGTGATGGGAAGCACAGAGAGTGCATTTAAGGAAAACCTGTGCCAAGCAAGGCAAGAATACGCTTACTAAGCAGGCATATGGAAGCCCAGGAAAATCAGGACCTCTCCAGTGCTCTCCCTGCACAGTTATTTGGATGGTGTATGAGAGAGTTATGTGTTCTCCACATGTTCTTTTCGTGCAGCTTCACAGTCTAAGGTGCCAAAGCCCTGCCCACACAATGTCCCAAAGAAACCCTGACATCCAGTGGGAACACAGCCATATCTTGGCCTGCCATAGAGCCTAGGCCATTTTAATTTCAGTTCCTTTCAAATTGAAATGAAGGTAGCTGGGTTGAATACTACTGCATGGAGACTTATTTAAAATCTCTAGCATAGTGACTCCAGTGAAATGTCACCACACTGCCAAGCGCACAGGACAATGTGACTCACGGGTGACTTTTGCCTCCAGCTCTGCTATGCCGACCGCCCCTACGGTACCCTGATGACTTTCCAGCCATACGCTGCTTGCCTCCCCACACATGGAAATGGAGGAACTTGGGGAGATAAGCAGTGCACCCTTTGAAGGGAAATGTATTCAGAGGCCAGAAGTGATGCCAAGTGGAAGGAGTGTTACAAGGTCTCTATGGGGCTTTGAGCTTTCCTTGCTTCCCTCAGAGACCACAGCACAGTGCTGAGCCATGCTCCACAAGGCTGAGCCAAGAA
>NW_012123709.1:7626338-7655518 GCF_000951035.1 Colobus angolensis palliatus
ATCCCTCTTGTGCTGGCAATCTAAAAAAAAAAAAAAATGATAGCAACGTGAGGAAGATGTGCTCAGAAAACCAGAATGAAATCAGAGTCAATAGCCGTTGGAAGGGAAGCAGATGGAAGATAACATCTGAGAGATGGTTAGGAAGATATGAACAGGAAGATCATGTCTTTTAATATTTGGAATAAAGATATGAAAAAAGCCCAATTCTGATACAGGGCAATATTAAAGAGAAAAAACTACACGCCAAAGAGTTTCTCTGACTAAAAAGACCATAGGAGCACAAAAGGAGGGGGAAAACAGACTCTGAACCCCTGCACCAAAGAAGGGCAGTGCTGACTATTTTCTTCAGGTGCATTAGGAAGCAGAGATGCCCCCATAGAAAATTCAGCTGTCAGCCTCACCCCTGGTCCTACACAAGCAGAATCCTCAACAACCCTTGAGTGAAATCACAGTGAGAACACACATCAAGATTTATTTCTGGAAAAGAGCAAAGAATGAAACTAAAGGTGAAGCTCCCAAAGGAGATATTGAGCTATACTCTTAGGAAGTGCAGACTTCCTGATAACCGTGCCCACATCTGTGCAGAGCCTTTCTCATGCTTGGATGATCTTTCCAGAACACTCATAAAGTGACAGACCATCCAACTGTCTGTCAGAAGTTAGCTCAGAATGCAATTCTGACCGTTCAACTAGATCCAGCTCTGAGTTAGAGAGAGTCGAAGCCTGGTTGAACATTAAAGGTGGCTGAACATTAAAAAAGAATAGTTGTCCACATACACATCAAACGGTAAAGTCATTAATTTGAGGTTAACCTAACTACCAGAGGATCCATTCTTAATGAAGGTTTGGGATGGATAGGAGAAAGCTGAGGGATCCGGGGAGTAGGAATAGCTAAGGAAAAGAACGGGGAAGGTAGTAGTAAATTTTATCATATGAATATTAATCACTGCAAGATGATGTCATGTCCAGAATGTCTTCTCTGCATCATTTAAACAAATTTAAACAAATAAAGCACTGAAACTCATGCTTTTGAAATTTAAACCTTTTTAACAAATTACCTTTTTATTTAAACAAATGTAGCTCTGAACTCATGCCTCCAATGCTACTATTGCTTTAAAGGAGTGAAGAATATAACTTGGAAGTTATTCAGGACAACTCAGAATGCATTAAACAACAACAATAATTTCCAATAGCCTTTGAGCAACAATGTCCATTCCTATGATCCTTGGATTTTCCAGGACTGTCCACACTCTCCTTTTGCTCAAGACTTCAACCTTCATCCAAGGTACACATTCCTCCATGAACTCAATTCAAAAGATAAAAGAAGAAAGTGTTTATCTATCTTAGGTCAAATTTCCAACTCTGCTTTGTTCCAGCCTACTTTCTTTTCCAGTTATAGCTCTACCTGGAGGTGTCTGAGTTTTCACTTTTAGAATAGGGTCAAAGTCCACTTTATCACACCTTACCTTTGATGCCCGGAAAGAGAAAGCTGTGGACTTGGTGTCTGCCTTTGCCCGGTCTTGCAGTATAAGGCCTTGGTCTTCTGTCAAGGCCAGGTAGTGGCCTGTGGTGAGATGCCGGAGTCGAAAAGCCTGGCCCCATCTGATGTTACTGCCACTCCAACTGGGCAGATGAAACAGATAAGAAATTGCATTTATACAAAAATAAGTCCTTTTCAGTATTTACCCTATGCTTTCTTACACATGCTAGCAGACTTATAACCCTTCTGGTATCCATCCTTAAGAGAAAAATGCACCAGGTTCCTGGCTTGCTGTAGGATTTCATGTCTGCCTACAACCCAGTCTAGTGCTCCTTCTTGATGACATCAACAAGGAATGATCTCAAAGGCAGGTCAGTGGCTTCATACAACTGGAAGTCCCAGGTTTCCAATTTTTCCTTCCCTCCACTGAAAGGTCTTGATGCAAATAATCACAAATCAATGGGAAGCTTGTCTTTGAATGGAAACTTGTCTTTGAATGGAAAAGCCTTTCCAAACCTGCCATCTGAACTAAAACATATTACTACCACAGAGAGTCCTATCTTCAAGGGAAATAGTAAAAATACCTGCACAGCTTACACTTGCCAAAGACAGACAATAAACAAGTGTTATAAGTCAACACTGAATTATGTTAAAAGGAGATAAATTTTGTGGAAAGTAAGTACAGCAGGATAAAAGGATTAAGACAAGTGAGAACTCATATTGAATACTGTCCTCTTAATGGTCCTTCATCAAAAGATTAGCACTCAGCTAAAGTTACGTTAAGTGTTATGGAGAAATTATCCACTGAATAATCTAACTCAGAATTTCTCTCTTTAAAATATTTGCTCATATGCAAAATACTTATCTCTTAAGTATATAAGGTTTAAGAGATATATGTGTGACATTTTAAAACCACTCTCCACTTCGTCCAACTTTTTGAAGCATCAATAAATCCAAATCACATTGATAAAAGGCTTAAATTCTTCATGTTTGGTTCTCTGGGGAAATGAGCAAGCAATCACAACCAGAAGTACATATACATACCTATTTTGGCCTCTTAAAAAGTCCATTAAGCAATAACTAAGGGCTAATATCCTGAGAACAAGAGTATGTTACTCTCAGATTTTTAATGGGTTTGGAAAGAGGATGTAAATGACTCAAGTCAGTTAATAAGTGCATGCTCCTTAAAACTGGTATTCCTTAAACCATCAGCTGCCAATTTCTCAGAAAAAAAATGTGTGCATGTGTGTGTATGGTGTAAGAGAAGTTCTAATATTACCTTCTGATTGCCAATGGATTATCTTCAGGGCCCCTCGGGGCATATACCCTGCATGACAGAGACTTATTTTGAACATATTTTCAGGGAGAGATTGAACAGAAGGAACTAGAGGGAAAGGCAGAGAAGGAAAACCAGAGGGCAACACTTAACCCTCCTCTCTCACTCCAAGCAGTTTAGCTCTAGCCTAACTTGCAAATCCTCTCAGCCCATATAAAGGTCCTGCATTGAAAGTGATCCCCCTTCAGTGGTTTGAAGTTAAGCGACCACCCGTGGTTATTCAAGCTTGTGGTTGCAAAGTCTCAGCCTCCTGTTCCTTCCACCAAGGGACAAAACTGTCTCTGAAAAGTTCTAGTAAGTACTTTTTTCTTCACACCTACATTTCCAGTGATGTTTACATCTTCCTTATCTTATGCCATCGTGACTACCTGTCTGTGTGCCATTTAAAGCTACCTGTCCAATGGAGCCAAAAAAGCTACTGAGAGGAGAGAGAAGACTTATCTGGGTTCCAGAGAACCTGTTTAAGAAAACAAATGGGAGGACTTGGATGGCTTTCAGTGGCCTTGTCTGAGCTTTCCTTTTATAGTCAGCTACTGCAAGGGCAGAAGAGCCTGCCAGCCTCAGAGTCAACACAGTGGCTTTGGAAACTGTGTGTGTGTTCTTTAAAAACAACGTCACAGAAATATCAGAATTTAGCTCTAGACAAAGGACTTGAAGGAGTTTGCCAGGTGATATGGAATGAATGAAATATTTAAGAGAACGGCCTATTATTGAAAAAGAAAGCAATCTTGAAAAGGATACTCCCAGGCCCTCCATTACCTTATCCGAAGTGGTTCCACTCTCCACAGAGATCTGGCTCGAGTCCCAGCTCCCCCAGCTTCGTAGAATATCCTCCTATAAGCAGAGTTGGAGATCAGCTCCTACTTGCAGGACACTGATCAGCACCCGGGTGAAGAACAGCTCCCTGCAGAGGCTGTTCAGGCACCCAGCTTGTCTAAGCCCTTTTGGAGTCAGCAGAATGCAAAGCCAGAATAAGGAGGACGGTTTCACAGTCTCATTCTCTCAGAAAGGGTCAAAGCAGCTAGAGGGGAGGGAACTGCTCACCATATCCATATCATGGACATTTATGCATCATCAGGTACACAAGGAAAAGGCAGGAAAAAGAACATCTCCATTTCTACATCAGGAGTCACGATAGCCCAGTTACACCATGATGGCAGACACAGAATGCTCCAGTTCCTTCAGGTCAAGCTCCTTGATGTAGTTTTATATCTTTAAAAAATGTATTTGTACTTTAAAAACACCTATTCAACACAGTGTGAACTCATTTCCATCGTTCTAGGGCACTTGCTTTATCCTCAGTTGTTACAGTGTTCACAATTTTATTACTGTACTCTTGCTTCCTTTCCCGTGTTACGAATCATCTTTTAAAGTGCTTTGAAATAAAATTTTTATTTTAGAAAAATGTTAGGTTTATAAAATAGTTACTAAAGATAGTCCAGAGAGTTCCTGCATGATCTCACTCAGCTTCTCCCAATGTTATCATCTTACATTAGCAAGGTACGTTTGTCAAAACTGAGAAACCAACATGAGTATGTCATTACTAGCTAAACTCAAGACTTTATTTGGATTTCACCTTAATTTTTCCCGCAAACTTTTTTTCCAGTTCCAGGATATAATCCAGGATACCACACTGCGTTTAGCTGCCATGTCTCCCATTTCTTCTCATCTGTTATGCTTTCTAAATGGTCTTGCCTTGTTTCTCTTGGCTTTGACAGTTTTGTGGAGTACTGGTTGGGCATTTTGTGAAATGTGTCTCAACTTGGGTTTCCCTGATGTTTTCTCCAGTGATTAACAAAGCCTCAGTTTTTAAAGTTTTATTTTAAATGAATGCTGTATAACCTGTGATTGGGGCAGGCTGGTCCACATTGTACAAAATTCACAGTTTAAGAGCATGTCTCAAGAACAGCGGTCCCCAGATTACCTGGTATACTGAATCCAGCCACTTTTTGAGAATCTTGTGATCTTTAATCAAAACTGATTATTTAACTGCATTTACATTCACTAACTTAAAATCCTACCTCCACCGGAGAGAATTTGTATGTATCACAAGTGAATTGATCAAACCCCAGAGGAATCCGGATTTAGATTTTAGAGACAAGAGCTAATCAATAGTGATGAAAAGAAAATGTGTACTTATTTTTTTTTTCCTGGAAAAGTATCATAATTATGAGTCGATTCAAAATGAGCCTGGAAGTTAGACCTGGGTTTGAATCTGGTAGCTGTGTGACCTCGGGCAAGCCCCTTCAACTCTCTGTGTCTCCATTTGCTTATCTAATCAGGGTACTTACATAACAAGGTTGTGAAAACTTAAAGGGCTTTTAAAAAATGTTTAGAAAGTGTTTTTTATAAATGTTTATAAACATGCATAGAGGGACACATTAATCGGACAGCAATCAATGAAACATTACATCAACAGTGGTTACCTCTAGAAGGTGGGATTACAGAGGCTATTTCTCAATCTTTCTCTAATGTACATGTTATCGGGAAATGCCCAGTAAATATTAGGAAAGAAAATCCGATACTGCTTTCGAGTTCCTACACCCCAGGTGTGTCTGTACGAGGCCTAGAACAGAAATGATACTGCACCAACCTCCTAGTCACTTAGGAACATTTGCTAAGATTCTCACTGATGCTTCTCCTTCTCTAGTGCAAGCTGCAAGGATCCTTTCAGAAGAGGGTGAAGCGGCTCACCCAGGTCCCAGGTGAAACAGTGCTGGAGCTGGAACTAGAAGATTCTTTACCCCTGACATCTGAAGGATTTGTGAAGGTTTGTTCTTCCCACCTGTGACATTTGGGCGGCCTGCTCCATTTAATCTCACAAGGTTACTGAGGTTGAAACAATGTGTTCTTGTTCTCTAAAACAATTCCAAGGAGAGGAGTAGAGTGGGCGGCAAGCTGAGGTGCTTTTGAAAGCTTGGCTGACAGCTTAGCCTTAGCTTCAATAGGTTAAGTAACTTATCCCAGGGTGTTTGACAAGCCAGAGGCAAAGCCAAGGATCGGAGCTCAAGATGTTAGATTGGGAGTCTTGGGTTTCCACTCTGGGTCGGAGTCTTTCCACATAGCTTGGCTGCTCTCAGGATTTATAGGGACGGAAAGCAATTTCTTCTGGAGAGTCAGCACCATTGCAATGGAACACCTGCATGCCTCAGTAGCTGCTAGAATCTTTTAGTGTGCTGTTTCCTATTCTATCATGCTCCCCCGATTTTGATGTTCCTGGCCATGTTGGCCAGTTCTGAGGATTTACCTGACAATAGAAGCCTAAGACAAGGCTTATCGCTCACTTCACCTAGACATCCAGTAACACCAAGGCATCCTGTTTTGGTTGAGACTAGTTGATAAAAAGATTCAAGTTCCACTGTGCTGAACAGCTGCTCACTTGCCCCAGTCTTAAACCCTCCATGCTTCCTTATAAAATCAGCCTTCTTATTTTTATGGATGAATTTTTTTTCCCAAACACAAATTAGAGTCAGTGAAATCCTGGGCTAAAGAAAGGCCACCTTCATGTTTATTTAAACGGTGGCAAGCACGTCTGCTCCAGTGTGCCCATTGTAAAAACCCCTCTCCAGCTACTTCACTCTCCCCATCACATCCTTTCAAACACTTGCTGAGCCTTTCCTTCCAAGCAGAATTTTGCTGAATCACTTGACCGAAATGCCCACCAAATGACTAAGTGGCATAGTTTCTGCCCAGCTGTTTCTAATTTGGCTCTAATTTTGATGACAGGTGTGTGCATGTGGGTGGGGGCATGCACATGGTAAATACTTCATTTTTTCCCCCAAATTTCCATCCTTAAAAGTAGAACAGGAATAGAGAGAATGAACTAGGAAAGTTCGGATGTATTCCATCTTAGATACAAACAATCCTGCAAAACTCACAAAAATCTCAGTTATTCATCCACCTGCAAACCTTCCCCTTGAGGCAGCAGAATATGATATCAAAGAGACAGTAAATGGGCTATTATATAGTTTCAGTATTGAATACAAGGCAAACCACAAGAGAACAGGATCACATGACAGGGTAGAGAATCCTTATTTCTACGGAAAATCAGGTGGACCTAACTTCCCTATCAGAGGTAACTGTCAACTGCTGGCCCAGTGCCAGGGAGGCAGCAAGTGAATTTAGCACGGCACTTTACATAGGTCTGTGCTTTATGTGTCCTAGGCACCCTTCTGGGTCACATCTGGTTGCTATGAAGGGGTATTCAGAGTAGATAGCAAGTAGGAAGAGACTCAGAACTATAAGGGATACACATTGCCAATGGGTGCTTTCTAAGGTGCATAATAATAAATTCAAGCACATTGCTTCTGGTGGGGGGGAGGGTCCTTGAATACATCAAATACAGGAAATGGTCCCTGATGGAGAGTCAGCAGCTCTGGCTTCTACACTTGCATCTGAAATCACCCAGTGTGTGACCTGTGGATGACTATGCAGGAACCTGACCTACATAGTTTCCAAGATGTGAAGACTTGTGAACCTGTGTTTCTAATGAAGCAAAAGAAATGCAGTTGACAAGGATCCTGTAGGCATTACACAAAAGAAAAGAAAACATTGTCACCGGATCAGACTCACTGCTGTCCCAAATTCAATCTAGTTTGGATCTGAGGTTTGATTTTTTTAAAATATCAGATTTCTATAGTTACAAGGCCAAGCTTTTTATGTTCTGTTCCTTTGATGACAGAATACCAAAAAAAACTCTTTAGTATGCATTTAAGACTTGGATTCATATCCTCCATCTCATGGTTTTGAAATTTTGAAAATCATTCATGAAGGGGTCAAGTATGAGGACAAGAACACATTGTCCTCAGCACAGCGCCCTCTAAATGCACCCTTGGCACCGACCCCTGCTAAATCCAGCTCCAGCTGGACATCAGTTTCTCTAACGCTATTTAGTGATAAAACCAAATCAATGAAGTCCACCTTATTTACTTAGCACATGAAATGGGAATAGAGATGATCTGTCTTTGAAGAGCCTGGTGAATAATTTGTTTAAGTGCAGAGCCAAAGAAAATGAAGGGTTCTGGAAGCATTACAGAACCGCCTAAGCACAGCATGTGTACAGAGCTCCTCCTGTGAGCAAGCTGAACCGCCATTCCTGCTTTACAAACTGGAACCCATGGCTGGAGGAAGGTTTGTCAATTGACTGACATGTACAGAGTTCCTATGTGGCTAAATACAAATGTAAACTCTTTAGTTTGAGTCACTTGAGACTGGAAACAGCTAGGGGAAGAATGAAGCTATTGACTTACCTGTGCTGGGAATCATTCTGGTCTGTAGATGGTATCGTCAGACACTCATCATGACCATGGAAAAGACGTACTACATGCCCACCAAGTAGGTATCCTGTAAGAGAATTATATTCTACTGTGAATGATGGCAAGTTTTCATTAAACTCTTCATTAGAGAATGGCATATTTAAAAAGGGTAAATTCACACAGGTCTGGGCCAGTTACAGAAAATACCGAGAGAGACACATTTTGATAACTACATATTCCATGAATACAGGCCTCAGGCAGAAAAGACAGGAAAGTCAAAACAATTCTAAAGTTGAAAGTGAAATAGGGCTTCAGAGGTGAGCCAGTGCAACATCAAAAGGTAAAGTGAAAATAGCATGCCAATCCATATAATTTAAAATCAAAAGGAAAATTAAATTGCTAATGTTAGGAGTTTCCAGTTACTTAGGATGTAAATACACCCAACACCAAATTGCTGGATAAATATCCACAATCTCACTGTGTATACTTTGCAAAAAAAATCCAAATCATGGGAAAGAAAGGTGCTGAGAAAGGGGTAGCAGACCATTCTTAAGACCCTTTAGGAGAAGGCAACATTCAAATACATTTAACAAACAGATCAAATCTGGTTGCTACTCCTACAGCACGAAGGGAAAACAGAATTACTCTCTAACATCCCTGAGTGAACAAGTGTAGATGCTTTTATCAACAAATACTTAGCCTTCAGAATAAAAAAGGAATCTCAATAGTCATGGAGTTCAGAGATGGAAAGGAAACAATGAACTTCAAGGACACGATGATCCATTTGTCTTCAAATAAATGCTGAGCCTTAATTCAAAGAACATAGTAGCAGGAGAGGGGCTCCAGTCCGAGCTTTACCTGGCACCAAGAAATGGGATTTGTTATTCCTCTGAATTAAGAAATTCTCCAGGCTAGTCTGTTCTCAGGAAACATATGAACTTAATATATGCAACGTCTGTGTCAGAATTTTTAAAGGAAAAAAAATCACATAATTAGATCACTTTAGGCGCTGTCTTAAACTATTTTGGGTGCTGGATTAAAACAGTAAGAATGAGCAATCATGCCAGAGGAGAAAAGGGTATTATTAGTGAATTTTGTATAGTGACAGTCTGATATGAGTTCAGTTTTCTCACCTAGACAAGGCAAGGTTTTCTAAAATTCCCTCAAATATTCCAAAGTCTCCTTCCAATTTTCCTGTATCTTTTTGTACTGATATTCTGAGTTATAACTTTCTTTGCATGAAAAATGACTCATGATACATTATAGGGGGATTCTTAATAGCTAATTTATTTAGAAAATTAAAGCCCTCCATGACCAAGCTCTTGATTAAGCTCTTGTTCATCTCATGATGGAGAGGCCATGCCCTATTTGGAGTTTATCCTTTACAGTTCTTGGGCTCCTTCAATCAATATCCTACTCACACAGAGAACACTGCCAAGTGCTGGTGCATCACGACTTTTCTTAATTGAAATCTATCAGGGCCATAGTCAGGAAAGCAGCATCATGATGAAGATCACTTACGTTCTTAAGGGCTGAAGTGGGTTTCTCACCAGTGGATGCTGGAAGGACATTTTTCTACAGAGCCAGATGACTCAAGTGATGAGTTATCCAGACTATATTACAAGGGCACTCAACATTTCTATAAGGACCTTTTGACATGATTTGCAAACATGCCTTAATTAATCTCCACAAGCCCTCTGTTGGGACCAGGAAAGAATTTTATTCCTACGGTGAAAATAAAAAATTCAACATGGAGAAGATTGAGCCAAAACTTTCTTGGTAAAGACTTAAACCCAGAGCTTCTTGATTCTTAACAGAAAGGGATTGACTGACAACAGGCTTAGGAGGATGGGTTAATTCTGGCACAAAGGAAGAGGGCTAAACACATCCTACCTTTTAAAGCCTCCCACTTGTTGCCAAAAGAGTTAGAATTTGTCTTTTCCTGAGTATTCGGTTTAACTATCATGCATTCCAAAACTGGGGTATCACCTGGACAACTCTGTTTTCCTTCTTTTTTCAAACATCACAGCATAGAAGGACATTCCCAGTTTGAAAGTACTAGACTTTAATAGGGCTAAAGCCTGTGATGAGTATTTTTAAAAATTCTGATCTTGCTATAACGTGCCAAAATGTAACACAAAAGCCCGTAGGTCACTGACATTTGATTATTCTTCTCAGCTGTGGTATTACCTATCAGTGAGGTAAGGCCTGTATATTTATTACACAACTTGAAAGGTGTGTTGACTTTGCCTGATTCTGTGAAATAAAATATGTTGAACAACGTTGGATGACTTCACTTCCAAGGGAAAAATAATTTCACCTCCTATGTTAAAATGGTCTTCCATAAATACAAGTAAAAACAAATGACCAAACACTTTTATGATAGAGTAAGTGCTCCACCTGCATGGAGAGACGCATAGGGAGAAATATAAACAATGTCACCTTCTTGGCAAATAATCTCTTCTAAAACTGAAGGTGCTGAGGTCTTTACACTTACAACTACTAAGCAAAAATAAAAATGCGGAAACTCAGAGAGAGAACAAAGGTGCATATCCAAGTCCTGAATACGTGTAGTGCTAAAATAATAGTGGGCTCCAAGGGATTAAAAAAATAAGTCCGGGGATGCCCATGTAACTGGAAGTTAGGATAGAAAACAATCTGTACCGAATTCAGAGAAAGAAACTCAAGTGAGCTAAAATCAGGCTACCTGTGTACCAAGACATTCAGGTGAGATCTGGGAAGTAGCAGAAAACATTAATGTATACAGCACAAGAGAGACAGGCAGGCTCAGGCTAAATGCATATAAAGAAGCACACCTTCTTCGATGCTACTTCCTGAGCACGTAGGATGTACATTCCAGAGTGTCTGCATAAAGGAGGCATCCACTTGTATGTTACCATTTGATACTGAGAGATGCTGCAGCAGAAACAGAAACGAGACATCTTTTAAATCACCAGTCCAGTACTGACAGAAACAGCTCACCTAGAACTTCAAGGATTAAATTAAACAGCCTTACTGTCATCTGGCTCTTCCTCTACAGCCTGTGGGAGATTTCTCCACCTGATCTAGAAGCAGCTTCAAAGTGGGACACTTTATTCTGGGGTGAGGAATTATTCAGCTACAGAGATGGCAGACGTGTGTTGACTTCATCCCCTCAGCTGGAGCTGATTCAACACCAACTCATAAAATGTCCATTCTTTGTAGGATAAGATAACTCGCAAATGGGAAAAATTACCCAACATTTGGCCTAGGCAAAGTAAAATCCGCCCACAGATTTAACTTCAGTTGGCTCCATGAGAAGCTTCTCTGACGTTTCTCTCATCTTCAGGCATCCCCACCCCCAGCCAAGTGCCTGATACAAATGGTGCTTTTCTATTACCCATCCCCAGCTGCAAAATCTCACCAGCATCTTCCACTCTCTGCGATACCCCATATCCTGAAACACTGTACATTTCTTTCTTTCTCTAACATAAACTTATTTTCCTGGATTCCAACCTTTCTTGTTCTTTCCCTAAACAAGAGCTAAACAATGTAATAAATTCAGAATAATGGGAGTTAATGTGCAAATAGTGCTTGGAGCATTTGAACAGTCTGCTGGACACAGCACCATAATCTAAAAGAATAACAGATTAGTTCCAGGCACCATGATCATGTGGCAGGGGAGGGCATTTAATCATCCCTCAAGTACAGTTAACTATTGAACACAAGGGTTTGAATTACACGGGTCCACTTATACATGGATTTTCTTCCACCTCTACCGCCTGAGACAGCAAGATCAACCCCTCCTTTTCCTTCTCTTCCTCCTATTCAATGTGAAGATGACAACGATGAAGATCTTTAGGATGATCCATTTTAGAGAGTATATATACTTTCTCTTCCCTATGATTTCCTTAACATTTTCTTACTTTATTGTAAGAATGCAATACATAATACATATGTCATAAAAAATATGCTTTAGCAGGCTATTTACATTATCCCATTTACATATTCCCATCAAAAGTAGGCTATTTTCTATCAAAACTAGGCTATTTCCCATCAAAAGTAGGCTATTTCCTATCAAAAGTTAAGTTTTTAGGAGCCAAAAGCTACACTAATTTTTTATTCTGCAGGGGGTCAGCATCCCTAACCCCTACATTCTTTAAGGGTCAACTCTGTATGTGTAAGAGCATCTCATTCTATCCAACCTGCTGTGGCTCAGTTCTTCATGGACACCTATTCCTAAAGGAAAAATTTCTGAAAACAAAAGACTCTTGTATTATGAGGTACTTACAAGGTATCTTTCAGAGGACACGCTGACGAGGATGAGGTCATCGCCAATTCTAACTTTCTCTCCTTCGGACCTCTGTTTGGAAGCAGGATGTATAGTCCACCAACAGGCTTCTCCTACATGAAGGCTCTGCGAGTTAGTCATTGCTTCACAGAAGCTAGTGTCCCTAATTTTGCCCCTTATTCTCATTCCTCCTAGGACAACCCTACACGTGCACACAACAAGTACATACTCCAGATCTCAACTTCTATTGATCTCTAACCGTTCCAGACAGCCCCCCATCTGCTCTTGACTATGTCTGTCATTTTCATTTTTCCTAGAGACAGAAAAACACTGTTTGGAAAAGAGTATTGGAGGCCAGAAACTGTAGTGGCCTTCGAGTATTTTTAATGCAAATAGGAAAAATGCTTTTTACAGTCTTTCAAATTTCTGTTTTAAGAATTGACTCCAATCAAGAGCACCAAGAAAAATTAAACAAATAAATAAATAAACAAATAAATAAAAAGAATCGATTTCATTGGTCTACTGAACACTTACACACTTTCATCTTTGTCTCCCCCTTTCCTAAGGGAATTGTAAAAAAAGGCTTACATCTGCAAGGACTCAGACAATAAGTGAGCAATTAATAGCAAAGAGGATAAACTGATATTTTGGAAAAAGGAAAGCAGGTGGATGCTTTTAGCCAATGAAAAGTTAAAACCCAGGTCTCTGAGTAAGAAAATGGAGAAGAAGAAACCATCAATGAAAAGTCAATTCCTGCTGCAGAATCTCAAGAATGTCGCTGGAATTAGAAGTACCAGCTACCAGCGAAGGCAGAAAATGGGTTGAAAACAGGACTGGTGGAAAGCTTTAAAAGGACATTCAAATCTCTGATTCCTTTCCCTGCCCTGCACAGCCAGAAGACCTGTCCTCCTCCACACTAGAGAAGATTAGAAGTTGAATCCATGGAAAGGCAAACTACCAAGGGCCTGGTTTTGGAAATACCAGACATTGTCAAACAAAGAAGTAGAGTCTTGCTAAAAATAGAATTCAAACTTTATACCCTGATTAGTAAAACCCCAGCTCCTTTCCCTCCCACTCTCCACCCAAATTTGAGGATCACTCTTTAGGGAAGCCAAACTAGCTAAGATAAAACATACTGTGGTTTGAGGTCACCAGTGAAATGCTCAGGTCTCTGCCAGATGACCTAAAAGTGAGGCTTAACAGATGACAAGCCCCAGTCAGCTTCTAGTCAGCTTTTACCGCCTTGATCAGAACACGAACGCAGACCAAGGACCACCTGACAACCGAGAAAGGTCTCTAACAGGAACTACAAAAATGAAGCAAAAAGAGAAGAAAGGGACTTGGAGAAAACGAAGATTACAGAGAACAAAAGAAAACTTAAAAAATCTTATAATTAATAATCTCAGAGGTAAGAAGTTAACATTCATGAAACAGTTATATTAGTATCTATGAAGGATCCCTTCCAAGGAAAAGAAAAATATTCATTCATCCCGGAAAAACAAAAAAAGAAGAAGGTTGTAAGATAAAGCTGAAAAATTATTCCAGAAGGAAGGAAGACAAGAAACAGATTAGAAGTATCAAAAAACCAACCTAGAGGAATTCCAGAGAGCAAGAACTGAAAAAGAGAGAGGAAATTAACAAAGAAACACTATTAAAGTTTTTTCAAAGCTGAAAAATGAGCTTTTCCAGATTGAAAGAACCTACAGAGTCCCTAACACAGTAGAGATTAGAAACCACTCGAAGGTGCATTCCCATGAGATGTCAGAACAGAAAGAGGCCACGCCAAGACACATCGCTGTGGAATTTCAGACACCAGGGCGAAAGAGACACTCTTAGCTGCTTTCAGAAAATAAAAACAAGTCACACACAAAGGATATGAAATCAGAATGTAGACTTCTCAACAGTCAGACCACTGGCTACCAGAAAGCCTTCAGGAAGCTGAGGAAAAAAATATTTCCAATATAGAATCACAGTAAAGTGTGCATGACGTGTGAAGCTGTAATTAGGAAATTTTCAGACAAAAATTTAATCCACATGCATCTTTTCTGTAAAAGTTACTAGATAATGTGCTCCACCCAAAGTGAGGTGGTAAACCAAGAAGGCAAGCAAGCAAACAAACAAACAAACACCAACCAATCCTATAAGATCTAACAAACATGGAATCTAGGGCAAGGCAACAGAAATTCCCTAGATGATGGCTGACGTTTCTAAGAAGATGAAACAGAGAACAGATCATGTGATCGAATCTAGCTAGAGATTTTCAGTTCTATACGAAAGTTTGAAAACGAATAAATGATTGCGTCGCAAAAAATTCAGCAAACAAATGAGGCAGTTATTAACTATCAGAAAACCCCAAAGTAATACAATAAATTACCTGGTCAGAATATATTATGTGGCTCATTTGTAAATAAAAGTTACAGTTATAGCAGTGGAAGTAGTTAATATTGATTTGACAATTAAATAAAATAGATGAAAATCTATTGGAAGGATGAGAAGACAAGACAGTGGAAGACAAGACAGGGAAGAGTGAAATAAAAGCAAAATTAGTATCAGGACGTCAATAGTTAATGCATAATCTAGAAATAATTTTATAAAGCATTGTATTAATATGTATATTACAAACAAGTGGTAAACAATACTAAAAGAGCTGAAAGTAGATGCCCCAGAGAGGCAGGCATCCAGAGGAAGGAGGGCAGGAGACTGGTGTTTACAATAAGCTCAGAAGCACTAACTATTTCTCTCTTTAATCTATGTGTGAGTATTACTTCAATTAAACTAAACATGACATGACAAAGAGGTTGAGCTCTACATTTGAAGGGGAAAATGTTGTATGCATCCTTAATGTTCTCTGAGGACCACCAAATGGTGTCCAGGATGAAGGGGGTCCTGAAGAGGAACACACAGAAAGAGTATTTTGTTGACCTGCCCTCTCCCACGCTCTGGAGCCAGGGATGGAGCTGACCCTGAAGCAACGGGATGGGCCAGTCCACAGCCCTAAAATACAAAATAACACTTTTAGTGTGGGTATGTGTTAAACATGTATTTCCTCCTAAGTCTAAATTCTAAAGCTATGCCTAAATGCTAAAAACAAAGCAATTAAACAACTTTAAAAGGAGACCAGAATACATTTAAGTAATTTTACCCAAAATCAAGGATAAAATGATCATCAATTCTGTGTTAAGTGTGAGAATGTACAATTCAATGTGTTGGGGGAAAATGCCAGAATTGTTCAAGAAACTGCTCCCAAACTTTCTCCTCATATTCTCCTGTAGTTTCAATTCCACTACTGGGCAGTTTCCTTGTTTACAACTCTGAAGGGGTTTCTGAGCCAGACGTGCACTCAAAGAACTAGCCAGACAGGAACAGGGAACCGTTCTGTGGGATTCCGTGTGAACCTCCTCCTGCAGTGAGGAGAATCTCCAGGTAATGCTGAACCTCATCTGAGTTGGAGGTGCATCCTCCTTGTCCCTCACAAACCCAGCTAGCTTTCTTCAAGGAGAATAGCACATGAATTTGGGTGAGAGAGGCAAAACAAACCTAAGTTATTTTAGGCTCTAGGTTTTCGTGAAGACCTAGTCAAGCCTATTCTCCCTATCTTCTGCCACAGGTAGCTTCTCATCAGCTAGCCTGAACTTGGGTTAGTTCTATGTGTTTGCCTCGTCTGTGAACAGAATTCACACCTAGTCAGATTTTAGAAATTTTTACAAACTGCTGAAAAGAGTAATATTGTCTGCTGTGGTTTCCCTTTATTTTTATTAAAGGCTCTAACAATTAAAATAATTCTCTGAACACTTGACTAGAAAGTGGTGTTTCTCAATTTCTTTCCAATCTCAAAATGTATATTTTACTGACATAAACACAGTGACCATATTTGACTTTACTGATTATATTCTTCAGGATTGACAGCTGGTCTATATTTAGAAAGAAGTGTGTAGTCAAGAGTGTGGCACTTCACTCACTTTGTAATTTTCAGCAAGGTTGACACCACCTTAGAGGAAATCATATTTTAAGACTAACACTTTGGCTGAAAACAAAGAAACTTTAAATCAAATTCAAATCTAATCTTATTTTATTAGATTTTATAAATAGGCAAAGGCATAATAGGCAAAGGCAGGGTCACTTTTTTGCTTAGTACAAAAACAGGAAGACGAGGAAAAGAGAAAGAGGTTCCCTCAGGCACTCTTAGGACATCATTGTGCAAGACACGGAAACAGCAGGTACACAAGGTTTGGATGCTGGATTTTTTTTCTAGTTCTATAAAAGTAGACAACCTGGATCCTTCCATTACGAACTGACCTAGCTGTAGAACAATAACATAGACTTTTGTCTTTCTTTGGCTGCCCAACATTGGAACCCTCTTCCTATTTAAGGGAGAATGTCGTATTATAGACTGTATTCAAATTAGACTTTTCCCGTAGTGCGTTCTAACCTGTTTTCTCTTCCTTGGTCTCTGTTCCTAACCAATTTTCAAGCCTGAGGCCCCAGATTTAGTGCAGGCTCTACCCAGCATCCTTCTAGTAAGTTCTTATTCTTACTGAGTTAACCTGAATCAAGTTCTCTCGTTTGCAACAAAGAATCCTGTTTGGTACCTAGTACAACCTCTAAATGGAGCAGAAATTCCATATGTAATGCCCTTGACAGATGGTCAGATTGTTAATGAATATTTTTAGCCACAGGGAGCACTCTACATCCCAAGGCCAGCTGTTCTTCTGCTCATTAATTGCAGATGTTCCAAAGTAGTTTTCATAATTGACGTGAAATGTGCCTCCTTTCAACTCCTACCCACTGCTCTGTTGGTCTTTGGAAGAACCCCAGCAAGTCAGCATCTTGTTTGATACTATAACTTTGAATATCTGTAGATTGTTATCTTAGTCCTCTGTTCTTTATTTCTGGTTTCCAGTGAGAACCTGTGTCATCCTGGTCAGCATCTTCAGCACCCACCTCTTGATTGTCAGTATTTTTGACTATACTAAAAACAAAATAATCCAGTGGTTCCCAAAGTATATGATGTATATCATTGGTGGGAGGCAATTAAATGACATTGACAAATATAGTGAGAAATTTGTTTTCATTTTTACTATCCTTTTAAGCCTTCTGATGCTTTCAAATAAAGTTTTACATTTGGAACTAGTGTACCATTAACACGTTATAATATTGGTCAACATCTCTTCAATTACTTAATGACATGGTTTTCTTTTCATTATTTTACTTTTATGGCAAGCAAAAACAGGTTATACTTACAGTAATAAGTTTTGTCTGTAAAATTTTAAGTACAAAAGTAAATTTAAATAAAATCATAAAGTAAATGATATTAAAAAGGATACAGTGGAATGGCAAAATCATAATTATAAACAACTAACATTTGGAAAACACTACTTTAGACATAGCTTGTTCATTACAGAACAAAATAGGACTACTCCTTTGATCTAGACACTATATTTCATTATTTAAGTGTTTATTATGCTACCTTTCTTTTTTGGCAGTCATTTAGTATCATTGGTTCTTATCAAGAATGACTTGTTCACTTACTTTCAGTACCTAACAATGTTAAAGAATTGTTACTCTTTGAGATTCTGGCTGACTGTGGTAAAAACATTATGTTCTCCTTCATTCCTAGTTTCTGTGTTTCCATTACACATCCTTTCTCTAGTCCATTATTCTGCAATTTTATTAGACCTATTTCTTCACCAGGTTGGTTTGGAATCCCAAATGAGTAACACATTCAGGGTCCTTCTCAAAAGCCCTTAGCCCAAGACCCCCACTGAACTCAAGAAACCTGGGAATGTTGACTCACCTGTGGCATGTTCCCGTAGACCTACATCAAAGGCAAGTTTGTCTGTCTGGGATCTTGATGTAGTCAAGCATGTTAGATACTGTGAAAGAAGAGCAAATACTAGTGAAGTCACACTCTTCCATTGGGTCTTGGTATCTTACCACTAGTTAGCTTCCAGTTAAGTTCAGCAATGAGCTACTGTGAAGAGAGCTCTATTTATCTTGCTCATTGGAAAGTTAATTGGTACATGCCTTAATACAATACTTTATTTTTAATTATTCTTCCTATTACTTTTAGAGTCAGGGTCTCATTCTGTTGCCCAGGCTGGAGTGCAGTGGCATAATCCTAGCTCACCGCAGCCTCAAACTCCTGGGCTCAAGCAATCTTCCTACTTCAGCCTCCCAAGTAGCCAGGACTACAGGTGTGTGCCACCATGCCCAGCTAATTAAAATAAATTTTGTGGAGATGTGGTCTAGCTATGTTTCCCAGGCTGGTCTTGAACTCCTGGCTTCAAGTGATCCTCCTGCCTTGGCCTCCCAAAGTGTTGAGATTACACGTGTGAACCACCTTATGCCCAGCTGAAAATACTTTTACGATACACATAAAACCTCAAAGATGCTCTTATCTGATGACTCAGTGGTTTAGTGTATAGAACTATGTTACAGAAATGAGTTAGAAATATTAAAGATGTTGAGAAACTTTTAAATTAGGAACAATACAAATGGAACATAAATGATCAACAATAAGAAAAAGCTAGATAACCTTTGATACTTCTATTTTATATAATATTACATTATTAAGAGTATTTATCAAGAGTGTTTAATAGCCTGGAACATTGTTTACAGTACATTGAGCTAAAAAGTAATATATAAAATAGTACATTTATGAGTTAATATGTACCCAAAAAATTTAAATGTGCAGCAACCAGACTAAAAGGAATTACACAAAAATGAAACAGAAGTTGATTCTGGATAGTGTCGGGGGCCATGAATGACTCTCCCACTTCTAGTTTTGGTTTTTCACATTTTCTAGGAGCTTTAAAGCTTCTCAAAATAATGCTTTTTTTTTTCTTATTATAAAGATACATGGGCAGGTAAAACTTAAAAATGATTGTTAAACTAACTTAATAAAGAATCCTATGGCCTCTTTCACTGATGGGCACAGCAGCTCATCTTAGAATTAGACTGAGAGGTAAGCTCTTGCGATGTGCTTTCTGAGCCACAGTTCTAATTCTCTGCAAGAGGAAGATGGAAAATCATTGCAATGTACAAAGTCGTATCTTACAGGCTTTATTCCTAGAGCTGTGCTTAAAAGGAGCTCACCAGTAGAGAGTGTATGTTCACTGTGAGTAGAACTTTTTTTTAGGAGAGGTAAACTTAATGATAAGTAATGCAAGTCTTTGTGTCACTACCAGGATACTAGCCTGTTTGTGAAGCCATAGAAGTATGCTTTTGAAGTTCTGTTTATTACATTTAAGTAAAGAGAAGTGTTGAAGTTTTATTTACCCTATAGATAAATATCAGATTCTGAAAGATAGTATCACCTGTCAATTCCAGATATTATCAGGGTTCAAAAGTTTCCCTACTCTCAATAACGTCTCCACCTCCTACTTGGATACACTTCCGTTTGGCCATTTTTGTTTTTTGTCTTTTGCCATGAAGGACTACAGCAGACGAATGTTCAGGCTGAAAAGGTCAGCTTCTCACCAGTGCTCAGAAAAAAAAAAAAATGCTGCAGCAAATGAATTATTTAAGAGGCAGCTGTTGCTCCTGTTGTCAGTTTGATAGTTCAAGCCTTGAGATGAACTTTGCATCATGCCGCTGGTGTAAATGTGTGGAAATACTCGTGAATTAATGTATCAGTTTTCCACTAGGGCTAAAGGAAAATGACGAGGCTTCCTTATACTGAAAGAAAGTGAGGATGATACACTATTGGTGTGGCATATATTATACTTGATTGAGTAATAATATTCTCCTTAATACTCCCTGCAAAAACGACAATATCTGTATTTTAAAATATTGTAAAATTATAATTTTTTGGTAAATTATAAATAAGTTATATTTATTTAAAATGTAGCAATTTTTTCAAGTTACATTGAGGCATCATCCTTCTGTCAATTCTGGTTCTAGATCTCTGATTAGTAATAGCCATGCAAGCTTTCTGTGACTACCTTGCCTCTTGTCTTCCTCCTGTCTCTGAATTAGCATAAAACCTGCAAGTTCTCCCAGGACTGAAAACAGTGAGTATCATTCTATTTCTCTTAGATAGGTAAAGGAGGAGAACTGTCACAAAATTTCCATTTTATTGGTTTTTCTTCTATGCTGCTTATCCTTGTATACTAAAGAGATCTGTTACTCCATAAGCCATTTGATCACTCGTCAATTCAACAAATATTTATTAAGCATCTAGTATATAAAAACACTGTATTTGGTGGGGTTATAGGTTTGGCAAAATAAAGAAGATACATAGCCCTCTTCCTCATGGAGTTGGAGGTGGGGTATCAGATATTGATGAAACAAAAAACATAATTGCAATTATTGCAAATTGAGGTAGGTCATATGAAGGAAATGTCAAGAGGATAATGTGCTGGCTTCTTGTACTTCTCCCCTCTTCAGTTTTCCCTCCTCCTTGAATGATGAGAGTGGATACCAGAGCTGCTTACCATTCCGCTGAAAGAGTGCCTCAGGAGAATTGCATGGCCATATAACAGGGTCCTGTGGCCACCTCCTTGTGCTGCCTGTGGGGATGAGGAAGAATAAGGTCAGCACAGGGCAGTTGTGGCTTCTCTGGAAGCCAAGCAGCACAACAATTCTGGGAGACAGACTACCAGGAAAAGACCCACTGCAAAGCTCCTAAGGAATTCATTCCAGAAGCAAGTGGCCGGTCTACGGGCAGAGAGAGACGTGTGACCACAGCCATGCAACACCCTTGGGAGAGGGTGTGTGGGGACCAATCTATTCCCAGAAACGGCCTCTGCCCAGGATCAGCAGAAACCCAGAGCTGTTCTACCAGAGAAGCATGTCAGTGACACAGGTACTGCTTACCTTCCTTTGAAACTTCTCAGAAGCGTTCAGAGTGAGAGAGAGAAACAAATGTGATGTAGCCATGGCCTAACAACACACAGGCAGCACGGCCGGCAGGCACATGGTCACATTCTGTGCCATGCCGTCTCTTCCCTTCGAGGCACTTAGGCCTTCTGCCCACTCCCTTAAATGGGTCCTTCTTACACAGATCTCACCAACGAGAGATGGCTCTGAAATCCAGGACTTTAAAAGGGTAACCAGTTATGCGGAAATAGATCCTTCAGGTGAGAGACCATCTAGGTATCTTCTCTGCCTCACCAGGCAGCTCCACTTTGGCTATTTGCTCAGTGGCTGCCCAAACAGTGGGAGAGGGAGGCATGAGAGGGAGAGATGACCCAACGTAAAGCCAATGGTGTCTGTTTCTTATTCTTTCCCTGAATCTGATTCACACGTCACCATGCTGAACTGAATAGTACATGATAGGAGACAAAACTGTAATTTATTATAGTTAGGGGTGAGTAGGTCGCATGGAAAATTGAAATCTACAGAAAATTCTAGGATTTTGTGGCATCAACATTTCCAGCTTCTCACCTAAGTATCATCATGCTAACCAGCAATAAAGTTTTTTAGGAGAAAATATTTGAGCATAGGCCCTTCCCTCCCCAAACATGCACAGAAAGAGAATCCAAAGCTTGAGATAAAAAATTTCTTGAAATTATTTGCACTAACTTTAGTTTTTCTATTTACAAATGCATCAACAGTTTCTATTAAAATTAGACATACCAAATAATTTTCACATCTTGTCAATCTACCAAAAATTGATCTTATCCACTTGTAGCATTACAAGTTAATAGACGGCTCCTGATGGCTTACACTATGGCTGTGTCCTCCCCAAACAGTCCTACATCTCCAACGGATCCACTGACCAGCTTATACTTCCTACCTTCCTCCAACTTGTCTTTGTCCCTACCAACTCTGTAACCATAAGAAGGATTAAGAGTCACTGATCCCCAAAAGCTGTGCGGGGCGACGGGGTCATGTTTTGAGAACCATTGCTTTCAGGGAACAAGCAAGCCTCAAGCGCCAGAACTGCAGAAGTGGTTTTCCTACAGAGCTTTTGATAATTATCATCATGGTGATTACTACCATTGGGCACACACTACTGAGGCTTACAGAGATTGAGTAACTTGCTCGAAGTCATACAGGTTCCAAGTTCACAGTCAGGATTTAACAAAGGTGAGGGCACTTAACTATGTGCTATACCGTTTCCTTTTCTGAAGTTTGATGATGGGGGATAAGATTTGTGTATAAAAATCACGTTACAAATGGAAATAACCATTAAAATAGGTGAAGGCAAAGAGTATTGAAATAGACTAGGAGGATAAAGAGGTATCATGTAATGACCTTATTGTAAAAGTAGACCACAAGATTCTAGTAGGACTGTTGACACACCTCCATAGTAAGAGAGAGGAGCACATGCAGGTAAAGGCCCGGAAGCGGAAACAATAAAGCACATATGGGGACTCGCAGACCACTTGCTGGTTTGTGGTGGGGTGGATGAACAGGAGTGACAGGACATGACACAGGATGTAGGTGAGGGGTGGCCAGATTACAGAGGGCTCAGACGGACTGGCTCAATAGATGAACTTTGTTCCACAGCTAACAGGATACTGGAGTAGATTTTTGAAAGGACAGTGTCACAATCAAAGTTGTACCGTAGAAAGGAAACCCTGACTGCAACATGGTGGAAGAAATGGAAGGATCAAGCCACAGAGGTAGAAAAAAAATCATTGTCTCATTCTGTTTCCATGACAGCATTACGAGAGGTGAGTAGACCAGAAATCTTGGTGTCATCCTTCCCTCCTTTCTTCTTTTCATACCCCCTACTTAGTTCAAAGCATCTTTTGGTGCCACCTCCAAAATATACTCTGTATCCCACTACTCAGCACCTTGTGCCTGCCAGTCTAGCCCATTCTATTGCCACCAGGTCTCATCAGGGTTGTGCTAATGACTGACCTTCCAACTGTGCTCCCTGCTCTGCCCTTCCTCCTTTCAGTCTGAGCTAACATGGCAGCCAGAGACATCCTTCAAAAACTGTTAACCACGTCATGTTACTTTCTTGCTCAAAAACCCCCAAGGGCTTCCTACCATACTTAAAATACAAGTACAGAGTCCTCACTGTGGTCTCTAAGGCCGTGAATCAGGCAATTTTTTTTTCTGTAAAAGGGCAGATAGCAAATATTTTAGGCTTTGTGGGCCAAATATGATACTGTCCTTTTTTTTTTTTTTTGAGACAGAGTTGTGTCATTCTGTTGCCCAGGCTGGTGTGCAGTGGTAGCAATCTTGGTTCACTGCAACCTCTGCCTCCCAGGTTCAAGCAATTCTCCTGCCTCAGCCTCCCTCTGAGTAGCTGAGATTACAGGTATGCACCACCGCACCCAGCTAATTTTTGTATTTTTGGTAGAGATGGGGTTTTCCCATGTTGGCCAGGCTGTCTCGAACTCCTGACCTCAGGTGATCCACCCACCTCGGCCTCGCAAAGTGCTGGGACGACAGGAGTGAGCCACCATGCCTGGCCTTATTTTATTTTTTTGAAGAATTTGCCCTTCAAAAAACTTTTAAAAAACATTTTTCTAAACATGTAAAAACCTCCTTTACCTAAAGGGTTGTACATAAACAGGCCATAGTCTGGATTTGGCCTGTTGGCTGTAGTTTGCAAATCACTGCCCTGTACAACCTGGTTCCCTCATACCTCTCTAACTTCAACTACCAGCAGCATGCTCTCCACCACATCCTCTGCTCCAATCATACTGGTTTTCCTCTGTTTTTCAGACAAGCATGCTCCCACCACAAAGCCTCTGCACATGTGTTTCCCTCTGCCTGAAATGCTCTTTCTATATTCTCATGGTTAATTTCCACCCTTCATTCAGTTCTGTGCTCAATCATCTCATGAGAGAAATCTTCTCTGGTCAACCCTTCTGAAAGAACAATCACCCTTACTCTGTCACATTTTCTGCTTTATTATCTCATGTGGTATTTATTATTTTTAATATGAATTTATTCTCTCTCCTGCTAGAATATAAGCTCCATGAGTATGTTGTATCCTCTGCTGTGCCCACATCAGTGCCTGGCACATATGAGGCATGCATTAAATATTTCCTGAATGAGTAAGTAATTAGGGGAGGTGGTGGTTTTGGTTTCATTTTACAGATGGGAAGAAAAGAGGCATAGAGAATTTAAGAAACAGTCCTGTGATGAGCTTGTAAGCAATATGTTTGGATTTGAACTTGGGTCTAACTACAAATTCTACTAACTCTTTTCATTGTTTGATACTAATTCTGGAATAACAGTCCAGGAAAGGTGTGATATGCTGCATAGAAGATTGTGTGGGTCTGTTCACGAAGGATGTCCAGACCTCAAGACTGGGAGGCTTTATCAGGATGGCAGTCCTGTCCCTGCCACAAGTGACCTTGGTTATTGTCATTGGCAGAAGGACATCTCACAGGATGGGAGTGGATTAGGGAAATGCTGGTAAAAGGCCCTGATGCCATGTCCAGACGAAAAATGTTCCACTAGCTCATTAACTCAATCCTCTTGCCCATAACTGCAGGATTAATTTCCGTTACTGACATTTCTTCTAGTAGTTCCCAGAGGATACTGTTTCCCAGTCAGATAAACCAGATACGGCAACTAAGGAGGGGAGGGGACTATGCTTCTATCCAGCCACACACAAATGTTTCAATATTGTTAGAGATCCAAACCAACTTCCTTTAACATCTTGAACCCTAAATTCCACTTTGGGAGTCCTAGGCAATAAGAAATATTCCAAGGCCCCAGGAAGGCTCCTCGCTGAGCTTGTTTGGAAGGTCATATTCCTAGGAGGTCTTATACTGGATGAAGTCATTTTCCAAACATGGATGTGTGCACTTTAATTTTCTCTTCCTTTCACACCTCACTTCAGTTCCCCTCTTTTAGGCTATAGAAGAAAGAAGTCTTTCTGGAAGGTCACAGAACAATATTTCCTGAACAGGATGAAGCCCTTTTACATTGCCTGGGAGGTTTGCATTTCCTTTGATACAAGTGACAACTAAACAGTCATGATGCCCTATAAAGTAGAAAACAATAATACTTAACAGTAGAAATAAACAAAAGCAAGTCACCTAGTATATTCGGTTAGAAAGCATAACGAAAGATTCTACTCATGGTTTCCACAAAATATTAAATTTTTAGAAATCTGCTTAGGTGAATGCAACCTTTAAAATCAAACTACAAAACCTTATTGTATAAAATACGATTTGATTTGATGAACTGGAGAGGTGTACTTTGTTACAGGATGAGAACATTAATATTTGTAACTGCTTATTCCCCTAAATTTAACTTACAGATTTAATATGGTTTTAATTACAATTCGAATAGGATATCTTGCAATTTCACAAACTGCTACAAAACTAATCTGGTAATATAAACAGTAAGGATTTTTTATTCTGAAAAGAACCAAGGTTTAGTAAATGTTAGGAAGCCAAGTTCATTAATTCACTCTGATACTCTGATGCAAAGAGAGAAACGTGGCACAATACAGACAGCCCGTAAACAGGTCTGACTATATGAAAGTGAAGCATATGACAAGGCAGATTTCAGTACAACAGGAGAAAGGCAGGGTTATCAAGCACAAGCCTCTGTGAGATGTGGATGGCAAATCAGAAAAGCTTTCAGTAAGATCCACAGGAAACAAAAAGATAAGTTATGGATGGATAACATAATTAAATATTTCATTTCAAAATTAAATTCTACAACTAGCATGCAACAGAAGAGTCTACATTCTTTACAGACCTAATACTTATCCATGCTTTGATGCATCAGATATACTCACAAAGGAAGTAAAAGACAGATATCATTGTACCAAAATTACTGAAATTACTGAAATTCAGAACAATGGAAACACCAATATTTAATAGACTACAGAAAGACTTTGTAACAAAAGGGCTACTATCTCAGTGAAATGTAGGGAAAAAAACTAAGCCTCATAGAAGTCGGCAAGGAATATGAATAAATGACACATATTAGAAGAAAATTCAAACATATGGAAGAGATTCTATCTTTTCTAGCAATGAAAGGAATGATACTTAAAGCAACTTTGATATATCATTTTACATCTGCAAAATGTGCGTAAGTGGGAAAAAAAGTTAATGCTGTCAGAGTTGAAATTTAGTCGATGCGATTCCAGGAAAGGTGGTACGGAGTACAACCCTTTTTTTTTTTTTTTTTTGAGACGGAGTCTCGCTCTGCCGCCCAGGCTGGAGTGCAGTGGCCGGATCTCAGCTCACTGCAAGCTCCGCCTCCAGGGTTTACGCCATTCTCCTGCCTCAGCCTCCCGAGTAGCTGGGACTACAGGCGCCCGCCACCTCGCCTGGCTAGTTTTTTGTATTTTTTAGTAGAGACGGGGTTTCACCGTGTTAGCCAGGATGGTCTCGATCTCCTGACCTCGTGATCCGCCCGTCTCGGCCTCCCAAAGTGCTGGGATTACAGGCTTGAGCCACCGCGCCCGGCCACAGTACAACCCTTTTGCAAAGCAATATGGAAATACATGAAAAGGGCCATAAAGAAGTCCATAACCTTTTCTCTAGTAGTTCTACTTCTGGGAGCAATTCAAGACAAGCAAAGAAAAGTGTGCACCCAGCTGTGATAAGAGCATTATAATAGGTGCAACAAAACAAAAAACCTGGAAAGAACCTAAATATACCAAAGAAAAGTATTATATAGTAAATTATGAGGCTTCTTCAGGATGTTCTACGCTTTACTAAAGGCAACTATAGAGGTTATGTGGAAACACAGAAGAACGTTTATGATATGCCACCACGAAAAAAGCAGAAAACAAAATGCCTTCAAGTATTACACATAGGCAAGAATAAGGAAACCTGTGAAAATGAAATGGCCATTTGGCTGGTTGCAGAACCACCGAATTCTTCCTTTTCTAAATTTTCTTTAACACTATTACTGTATCATCATTTTGGGCAGAAGTAGATAGAGTGTGTGTGGCAGTGCAACATGGTACATGTGCTTAATGAAACACGGCATTTTAAAAGTATTTTGTCTATTCCCTATACCTTCAGTTGCTTGTGGGTGCGACTGCTTTGCCAGGATCCTCAGGAAACGACTTTACCTACCTGAAAGGCAGATGGGGACACATACCTAGCATCCCTGCTTTTAAGACATTAACTTCACAGTCTTTCTTTACCCTTGGTGTTACATGGAAATGCTAGAGAGGCGGCGGTCTTTATTGAAGATACCTGAGCCTCTCCCCATAGCTCTCTCAGGCTCGGCTCCAGACTCCATGGTAAACATCTCCTGCTGCACGGATGCGTTGCAGTTGCAAAGCCATTGGCTCCTCTAACTGCCCCTTGTGGACTCTTCACTTTAGACTCCGTTCTTATTTCTCGGGACTTGATGTATTCCCTGTTTCTCAAGGCTGCCTCACTCAGCTGTGAGATTCTAGGTCTACCCTGTCCTACCACTACAGGCTAGTGGATCACTCCCTTCTCGTCAAACGCAAAAGATCCTACTCAAGCAAATTGCTCCTCCAGGAGGGGTGGACAAATAGTGTGTTTGGAATTGGTTCCTTCTGGTGGGTTCTTGGTCTCGCTGACTGCAAGAATGAAGCTGCGGACCTCGCAGTGAGTATTAAAGCTCTTAAGAGTGGGGTGTCCGGAGTTTCCTCCTTCCGGTGGGTTCGTGGTCTTGCTCATTTCAGGAATGAAGCCTCAGACCCTCGTGGTGAGTATTACAGCTCATAAAGGTAGTGCAGATTCAAAGTCAGCAGCAGCAAGAGGTATTGTGAAAAGCAAAAGAACAAAGCTTCCACTGCATGGAACGCCACCCCAGCGGGTGGCTGCTGCTGGCTCCCGCGGCTGGCTCGGGTGGTCAGCTTTTATTCCCTTATTTGTCCCTGCCCACATCCTGCTGATTGTTCCATTTTACAGCGTGCTGATTGGTGCATTTACAGAGTGCTGATTGGCACGTTTACAATCCTTTAGCTAGATACAGAGCACTGATTGGTGCATTTACAATCCTTTAGCTAGACACAAAATTTCTCCAAGTCCCCAATGGACCCAGAAGCCTATCTGGTTTCACCTCTCAATAGGGCTAGACAACACCTCTCCAGCTTAAATGACACGGAAGGAACTGATGGGGCATTTTCCAAACAGGCCTTGAACTGTAAACATCTGGTAACAGGGACCTTTTTTTCTTCTTTAATAATATTAATAGTTAATGAAGGATTTTGTGGTAGTCGACTAGGAATTAGACACTATAGCCCGGGCGTGGGAGGGGCACGTGCACAGATGAGTATGGCTTGTGATGGAGTCACAGCCAGAGAATGAGACAACAGGAGCTCGCTAAGTATGCGTAGGCATCCTAACTCCCTGAAACTGGTGTGAAACTCCGAAGAGCCCAGTGTGGGACACTTGTTTCTTCACCACCTTTTTTGGATGAGATACTTCAATCCTCAACTGGCTAATTGCCAAGCCCTCCTTCTCCTGACCTGAACAAAGATTCTACCTACCTCCTGTGGCTCTCAACCTTGGAGTATAAAACACTATACAGTGTAAGGTGTCATTCTTTTGACACCTTGATTTTCAACTCATAATGGTGTGATTCATATGAATCTAAAGCCGACAGTCAGAGGTGCCTGAGCCACTGACTTCAGCACACTCTGTGAAGAGGTTTTCCCCTACTAAGAAATCTTCCAAGTGGGCCTGGACCAACTCAGCCAGAGCAGAACAGGTCCTCCACATAAACATGCTTGAAAGGTGGCAATATCCCTGGCATCTTCCATGGGCATCTTGAGAGATCAGTGAAAACTGAATTTTTTTTTTTTTTGAGATGGAGTCTTGCTCTGTTGCCCAGGCTGGAGTGCAGTGGCACAATCCCGGCTCACTGCAGCCTCTGTCCCCCGGGTTCCAGCGATTCTCCTGCTTCAGCCTCCTGGGTAGCTAGGAATACAGGCTCATGCCACCACACCCGGTTATTTTTTTTTTTTTTTTAGTAG
>NW_012123709.1:7655568-7734695 GCF_000951035.1 Colobus angolensis palliatus
TGGTCTCGAACTCATGACCTCACGTGATCTGCCCACCTCGGCCTCCAAAAATGCTGGGATTACAGGCATGAGCTACTGCACCTGGTCGTGAAATAGAATCTTAATGAAGTTCAGAAAACAGGTGGAAGGCACAGAATCTGATGGCACTACTGCCCCCAAATTCAGTGATCATGGCAGTCTTACTTGGTCAACTAACAGTTGCCTTACTAAAAAGACAGGACCAAATGTCAAAGGCTGCAATGCACAACAGGACAGCCCTTACCCCAGAAAAGAAAGTCGGCTGCATCTAGTGGCAGAAGGACCTATGGCAGTCACTCTGCTGCTGTGCTCTTGTAGAGTAACCTTGACTCCAGGGAGCCTCACCTTCGACACCCACCGTACTGCCTTCTTCCTGTCTCCTCATATCACAGGACGAAAGAGAAGAATACTTGAAAAGCAGTGCACAGACAGGCACTCCTTTGATTTATTAAATACATAAACTTTGTAACTAAGCAAGGAAAACAGAGGCAATATCAAACAATCCATCCCCCTCTGCCCACCACTGAATGTCAAATTTACCATTCCCATGGTTTATAATTTACCGAATCCGGCTAACCCTCTCTCTTGGAAGTGCTAGAATTATTTTTCCTGGATGAGAAGGTTGTGCAATCTCCTTTTTGTTCATGTCTGTAGTTTCACAGCCACATGGAAGGATTTCAGAACAAAAGGATGAAAGGCCAGAGCCTAATTTGAGAAGCTGTAAATGCTCAGTCACAGGCATCATTTGCAGCAAGAACCTGTACCCCAGGAGTCTCTTCCGGGAAAACACCTACTTAGATTCTGCTTCGCACAAGTTTGGCACATGGAATAGGTATAATCTGCGAGATGGCTCAGGTGGGTTGGAGTCTGCAAAGGAGTCTTAGCAATGATGACCTGGAGCTGATTCTTTCCTGTGGGCACCTAAAGCTGTAGGAAGGTCCCCTGGGTGGTGCAGACTTAAACTCCAAATGTGCAACTGAAGACAACTGGGGAACCTCCTGCCTTCCAAGACTTTAAAACTAAGAGCCTTTGCCCTATGAGAATTGATGTAGATTTCTGCTACCCTTTTCCTGCCCTTTTGTCCCAATCCACAATGGTTGAGGAACAAATTAAATGACTTTCCCACTAGTCCGGATACTTTTCAAACACTGCTTCTCAAACAGACGGATGAGCATTTTCCATGGAGGGGGAAAAGGTGGTCACTGGGATGCCTCCAAATTGGGCAGGGTCATCCCGGATACATCTGTGCTTTTCTTTGAACACAGATGCCATGGAGCGAACAGAGAGCCAAAATGGCAGCCCTAACACATGTTTCTTATTATGGTGTCTTTTAAAAGAGCAAATTGCCAGATATTTGTCAGGGTATTAATGACATTTAGATTGATGACAAGTACGCTTTGGAAAGAGGTGAGGCTATTATTTTTTTTCTCCAAATTATTCCCCCCACCTTATCCTGTAGCTAACAGATTAAGAATCTGATGTTGCCAAGTTCATTCTTTGCATAAAAGGAATCTGTCAGCAAAATTTGTTTTCCAGTCACTGCTCTGGTTTCTATTTGAACCACCCATTCTCCTCCTCCTCATCAGGCTTCAGATGAAACGGTGGACCAGTGACCACAAAGGGTCAGTACTAAGAGCTCTGCCCAATTATTTCCATTCACCAAATGTAGTATAATGAATATTTCCAACAAAGAGTCTAACATTCAAAAGGTCTGATTATCTTGACATGAGAATTTGAACACTGTTTCTAACCTACTGTTTCTCTATAAAAAACTCACTGTTCATCCTGAGGATTTATAGATAACAAAATAGAAGTTTTTTTTTTTTTTTTTTATCATAAAACCCTGCTGACTACTACTGTGTGTAACACCTTTACCTACACAAGCTATAAAGCAGAAAGTCAACTGGATTCTATTTTGTTATCTGATCCTCCTCTCCCTTTCCTGCACTCCTTCAACTTACATGGGGTTTTTTTTCCCCTTGGATGTCCTGTAACAACCAATCTTTATTTTTTTAAATCTCTCTATCTTTGTTGTACTGGTCTCAACTATGATTTTGCTAGATGGAGACTGATTCATCCTGTTTTCTCTATAGCCACATAATGAGCATGGGGGCAAGTTTATATTCCCAAGCAAAACCAACAGCGAACTTGCTTTTTTCTCGAAGTATACCAAGCGGCCTTGGGTGAAGAGGCTGATTCTCCGGGGTCCTGTGTATGTGGGCCTGGGGGCAGACACAACAGATGCTCCTAATACTTAGTACCTGTCCACGGACCAGGTGCTGTTCTGAAGGCAGTGACATCGTTCTTCTGAACCTCTCATGATTTCATTCTAGAAAAATGGCCCTGAATCTCAGCTATAGACTGGAATAACTAGTGGAGATTTAAAAATAAATACCAAAGAAGAAAAAAAAACCAACATAAAAGCTGGGTCATTTTCATAAGATTCCAATTTGGTGGCCCCACGGTGAAGTCTGAGCTCCCAGGTAATTCAAATGCACAGTCAGGCTTGACAGTCACCCCTCTGGGACTTAGCCACACAGGACCCTTCATGTATGATGCATGCAGTCAGCAAGCACTTCTCTGTTCTCAGAATCATCCTTTTGGACCAGTGATTGACTTTCCTTTTAATATTTCTCCAGAACCCCAAAGAAGCAAAGAACAAACATGACTGATTGCCTTTGCTAACTTTAAGACTAATGGTTGACTCTCTCTGCTTCTCTCTTCACTCTGATTCTATATATATGATAGATAGAAAGACACAAATCCCTACTACAAAATCTACATGTGGTGAAGACTCTAGATAAGCTTCTCAGAAAAAGGGTTTCAGGCCCACCATGGTCAACCCCAGATCCACCTGTCTTCACCACATCAAAGGTCAGCTGGACACTTGCTTAACTGCCTCCCATGCCTTCTAGAACTCCCTCCCCACCAGTGTGGATGCTGCAGGGCCTGGGAAGAGATGCAGTTAATGGCAAAGCACAAAGCAGGCTGGGGAAAGGGACTCGCAGTACTGCTTCCCTTACTACTTGGTCACCTTCCTCTGGAATTAGTCACCTCTGATCTTATGTTCTCACTGTGGTTTCTGTGCTTTGCAGACCCCCAGCCCTTAAGGGTGTGCCTCAGCATTCATTGTGCGTTCTTAGTACAGGGTTCTACATTTCTCTCTGTATCTGCAGGACTAGTGTGTCTCAGAGTTCTTTTGAGTTGTCTAACGCTTGGACAGTGCTTTTCGCATGGCTGCTTTCCAAAGCCCACCTTTCAGAGGCTGGCTTAGGTCCAAGCATTCTTCTCATCCACGAGCTCTTCTGTCAACTGGAAAAATAATAGTTAAATAAAAAAGCTCCTTTGCTGATCTATGCATGGAAGCTGGGACCCGGACAGAGCGAGCACCATCTGATCTATTTTCTCCCATTGTGCGGGGAGCAAATTTATCACACCGACAATGGGAGGATAACCTACCAGGGCTGACAGTAAAACCTGACTTCCCGTGAGCTGCAAGACACCGTGGCAGGCTTTGCAGCTAAGAAAGCAGGCATATTAAAAGTAGCACCTGCAGAGCTCCTGTGAGAGGAGGAGGAGCGGCCAGCTCAAAAACACCAAGTATGGTTCACAAATTGAAAAAAAAAAAAAAAAACCAACTCCACAAAATTAATAAAATTAGTATCAGTTGTGTTGTTTGCCTCTTCCAGTGAAGAAAAAATAATAATAATTCAATCCACTGGCAGCAAGTTTGGTGGTTACCACTAATGTAGTGTGACAGCTAGGTACTGAAATGAACACTGCTGCTGATTTCTGCTTTCCACTGAGAGAGACCACTGCTGACTGGGAATGATCTTCAGAAGCCTGAAGAAGGAAACATGTTATCTAAGATAAGAAGTTTGTGATGGCCAACAGTGAGAGGAAGTGCCAGAGAAACAGACAGATTAACTGACTGACTTGAGCCAAGGCAGGCTATATAAATCACTGGAAACCATATCATTGTCCAGTCATCAATATGCATCCTCAGCTGTTTACACAGCTTGAAGAACCCAAAGAAGATTTAGAAACCCTAGAAAATTGTGCCATGAATCCAGAGGATGGAAAGGACATACAGTAGGTGTTCCGTAAGTGCCATATTAATAATGGAGAAAGGACAGCATAGTACAATATAGCTATGGGCCACGAGAACTCTGTTACCTCAAAGTAGGGGGGAAAAAAAGCTCTTATGGAGCTCAGAAATAAGGCCACATATTTACAACCATCTGATATTTGACAAAGCCGACAAAAACAAGCAATGGGAAAAGGACTCCCTAGTCAATACACTGGTGCTGGGATAACTTGCTAGTCATAGCAGAAAACTGGAACTGGATCCCTTCCTTACCCCGTATATGAAAATCAACTCAAGATGTATTAAAGACTCAAATGTAAAACCCAAAACTATGAAAACTCTGGAAGACAACCTGGGCAATACCATTCTGGACACAGGAATGAGCAAAGATTTCACAAAAAAATATGCCAAAAGCAATTGGAACAAAAGTAAAAATTGATAAATGGAATGTAATACAACTTAAGACCTTCTGCACAGCAAAATAAACTATCAATGGAGTAAACAGACAACCTACAGAATGGGAGAAAAGTTTTGCAAACTACGCTTCTAACAAAGGTCTAATATCCAGCATCTATAAGGAACTTAAGCACATTTACAAGAAAAAAAAACAACTCCATTAAAAAGTGGGCAAAGGACAGAAACACTTTTCAAAAGAAGATATACATGTGACCAACAAGCATGTGAAAAAAAACTCAACATCACTGACCACTAGAGAAATAGAAATAAAAACCACTATGAGACACCATCTCACACCAGTCAGAATGGCTACTATTATTATTAAAAGTCAAAAAATAGGTGCTGGTGAGGTTGTGGAGAAAAGGGAACACTTATACACTGTAGGTGGGAGTGTAAATTAGTTCAACCATTGTGGAAAGCAGTGTGGTGATTCCTCAAAGAGCTAAAAGGAGAACTACCATTCGATCCAGCAATCCCATTACTGGGTATATACTCAAAGGAATATAAATTGTTCTACTGTAAAGACACATGCATGCATATGCTTATTGCAATACTACTTACAATAGCAAAGACATGGAATCAACCTAAATGCCCGTCCATGGTAGACTGGATAAAGAAAATGTGGTACATATACACCATGGAATATGACACAGCCATAAAAAAGAATAAGAAGGGGTCCTCTGCAGGAACATAGATGGAGCTGGAAGCCATCATCCTCAGCAAACTCATGTAGGAACAGAAAACCAAATACCACATTATCACTTATAAGCAGGAGCTAAATGATGAGAACACATGGACACAAAGAGGTGAAACAACAGATACTGGGGCCTACTTGAGGATTGAGGGTAGGAGGAAGAAGAGGATTCGAAAAAATAACTATTGGGTACTAGGCTTAGTACCTAGGTGATGAAATCTGTACAACAAATCCCTATGATACAAGTTTACCTACATAACAAACCTACACATGTACCCCTGAACCTAAAAGTTATTTCAAAAAGTTTTTATATTTAAGTAAGGCAGGAAATAAAAGGGAGGCTAGAAGTATATTGGAGTAACCATGGTGAACTTTAAATTCATGTTCCTCATAAAAATAATAAAGTCTCACTCTATTATTAAATCATGCTGTCATGAACATGATTTAACCTCTCTGCTGGTATACTAATACCTCCTCCAATCTCAGGCCAACTGGGCTTGGCCTGTGATGGGTCACAGTGGGGGTAATAAATATATATCCCTAGAGTCAGAGTTTGATCTTTAATATTCTCTATGAAACAGAACCAGGGATATTAAAGAGTTGTACAATGTCATGTCCTGAGGTAGAAAAATTAAGATGAGACTGGGCCACCTTGTTGCTGCAAGAAAGCAGGGGTTTGCTCAAAGATATCAGCCATGATGCTGCAAAGGTTAACATGTATTCCCTTGGACCAAGCAAGGAGGATCTCAGTATCCAAGAGAAAATGACAACTGTATTTTGGAACACATTAAGTATTTTAAAAGAGATGTGAATTTGAGATGATACTAAAACAGGAATTGGTGACACATTGTGTGAAATGGTCATTGTAATGTATATTTACATTACATTACAGTGAGTTTCCAATGTAGCATTACAGCAGTGAATTCTTAGTTCAAATTATAATAGTCTCATACTGAAGTTTATTTTTCAGTCACTGGATTATAAAGACATAATTAGAAAGGTTATTTAAAAGGTAGAAGAAGCTGGGCACGGTGGCTCACGCCTGTAATCCCAGCACTCTGGGAGGCCGAGGTGGGTGGATCACGAGGTCAGGAGTTCATGACCAGCCTGGCCAACACGGTGAAACCCCATCTCTACTAAAAATACAAAAATTAACCAGATGTGGTGGCACATGCCTGTAATCCCAGCTAGTTGGAAGGCTGAGGCAGGAGAATCGCTTGAAGCCAAGAGTAGGAGGTTGTAGTGAGCCAAGACTGTGCCATTGCATACCAGCAGCCTGGACAATAGAGTGAGACTCCATTTCAAAAATAATAATAAAAAAATAATAAAAGGTAGAAGAACACTGGGTAATGTGTTTGGCTCTTGCCATCAATTCTGTTAACATGTTGACCCAGGTTGTTCTTTATTGGTTCCTTATTTTTTTTTTTTTTAAGCCAATCTGAAAAACTGCAGAAGCTCCATCTGGGAGAGAATGCTGTGCAAGGTCTCATGGGTTACAAACTGGATGGTCTGAGCCAGCACGACCTAGCTACAGGAAGGTTTGGGAACATTAGGGATAGCATATTGTCTGACTCAGCATCCCCCTCTTTCTCTGAAGTCCACTGAGATTTGTAAGAAGAAACTGGATTTGGCCTGAGACTCTTTTCCTAGATCAAGTGAGTGCATTTAAAATAGATCTTATAGGCCGGGCGCAGTGGCACACGCCTGTGATCCCAGAACTTTGGGAGGCCGGGGTAGGTGGATCAGTTGAGATCAGGAGTTCAAGACCAGCTTGGCCAACATGGTGAAACCCTGTCGCTACTAAAACTACAAAAATTAGCCGGGCGTGGTGGTGGACACCTGTAATCCCAGCTACTCAGGAGGCTGAGGCAGGAAAATCACCTGAATACAGGAGGCAGAGGTTGCAGTGAGCAGAGATTGCACCACTGCACACCAGCCTGGGTGACAGAGTAAGATTCCATCTCAGGAGGAGAAAAAAGAAAAAAAAAAAAAAGGTCTTACAGATATGAGTCTTTTGGTTTAGAGGGATATACACATATGTTAATACCAGGATCATTTGGGAGTGGGCATGCCTCTATTTCATGCTAGAACCTGAGGATAAATTAAAGTAGACTTTACTGAATAAAACATGGGGGAAGTTGGAATACAGAAACCTCTTGATTATTTTGGCATGTTTTGTAAGATACAGCAGCAACGAGGACATTACTCTTCAGAAAAAGGGATCGAAATGACCAATTTTTAAATATAGTTTAATACAAAAAATCATAATAATAAAGGCTTTTTTTTTCCTGTTAGAATTTTATCTTAGTAACAAGGTGTACCATGTGGGAAAAAGAAGTGAAGTCCAAAACAGACACCCTAGAAATTCCTTTTATACAGGGATATATGTTTGGAAAGACAAGTATAAATGTGAGGAAGTGTGAAGTGATACCTATTATGCACACACACACACAAAATACTAAGTTTTGTTAATAGCATTAAAATGAAGTTAATATATTTAGTAAAAAGTACACATTGATGAATTTGTATAGACAGACAAATGGGGAAAGAGACCGGCAGAACTGAAGAATGTTTTACATTTCTGCAAGCAAAACACCTAAGGTGAAACACTAAACCAGTGTGAATTGGATCTGTTTGGACCAGGGGTTCAGTCCAGTGAACTTACCGTTCCTGGTTACCCTGGGAACAGCTCATTTTAATAAAATCTCACAAGAAATTGCAAATGCAATAAATAGTGTTAGCAGAGGCCTAGGTAGCCCCACTTGGGGAACGATATAGTAGGAAGTTCAGAAGGGATTTGTGCCACAGGAAAGACTGAAGTTGTGAGAAGGGGAATTGGAGTTCCGTATACAACAGGTTGAGACTATATTATTGAGAGTTTGGGAAAGCTGCAGACAGACCTGTGGTTTCTCCCACTGACTTTCAGTGAAATCTGTGTAGCTAATAAAGCACGGATTTGCATATCCCTATTGCTTCACTTGCCCTGCACCGTCCAAGTGGTTGCCTGGGAACAGCAGTTGCTCATTCTCCTGGTGACCTGGGTCAGCTGCCTGAGGTCAGATAATTAACTGTGGCTTCTATGGTTTGGCCAGTATCATTGTGGAGGTGAGGTTGTACAGAATCAGCTCCACAGCTCTATTTCATCAACTAATGATGCCTCAGTAATTACAACTCAGTTATTTGTACCCACCAAAAACATAAATTCTGGAGATTTTCACTGATTTGGTCTTTATAAATTACATGAATGTATTAAATTATCACACGTATTCTGAAACTAGGTACATTATGTATCAATTAAAAAATTGTTTAAAATAACTTGAGATTTGTATGCCCTAGCAGTAATTCTGAAAATTCCTAAAACCAAGTCATAACTTTAGAAACTAAACTATGAAGATATAAAAAGAAAAAAAAAAAAAGTAACGCATTCAACTTACCTTTCAAATAGCTCATCAAAGACATGAAAATGAATATTTTAAGGAATGGTTCCACCATGAAAAACTTCCACCTCTGGCCCCACACAGAGAGCAGGACTCAGGGGAGTCAGCAGAGAGAAGGGCCTTTAAAAGCAAGCGCGCAAAGGCTATTCCTTAGAAGAAACCTCTGTGGTGCGGGCCTCATTTACACTGGGTCAGCTCTCAGTTCATTCTTTCGGAACATCCCACTTCTCCTGCCTACTATCCTCCACCTGTCAAGGCCAATGAGCAGCAGAGAAATGGGGTGTGGAGCACCAAGCCTCCAGCTGCACATCCTTAGTAGGATGGCACCAGGTGATTCTTACCAGTGCTGGTGCCAATGCATGTTTCTCTCTCGAGAACAAAAGCAAAAAGAGGGGTAATCGGTGCCTAAAAACTCTAAAATCAAGTGCCTTTCTTCTTTCATCACAGAGGCAGTTATCCACAAAGAAAGAGGTGAAAAACCACAACCAACAAGGGAACAGACTATCCAGGTGTCACTAAGAGCTTTTTATTAAGGCTTTTTTTTTTTTTTTTAACCAAAATACCTACCTGGTATTTGGGCAAAACTACTTAGTATATGGAATGCATGAGCTGTAGGCAAGAATAGGCCTTACAAGTGAACAAGTTCAAGAACCAGTACGATTTCAACACAGCAATGAAACTGATCATCAATACAGGAAGGGTACTAGAAAACAGTTTTCCCCGTTTTCCTGATGACTTAGGAATCCTTCATCATGGGTAGACATTGATCCTGGGATAGATGTTTAGGAGCCACTCATTTAGTTCAGAGTCCATGTTTTGCAGGTGGGACAGCAAGGACCAGACAGTGGGAATACCAAGGCCAGAATGTCCACCCCAGCTGCCTAGTCCAGCACTTTCCTCCCTCACACCAGAGCAACATCATGGAAACTCAGAAACACAGTTCAGCACTTTCCCCTCTCCCACCTCACTACAAGCCCAGGTATGTGCAGAAGGTGGAAGCAGAAGCATTCTGCCTTCAGCTTTCCTCTTACTTTGTGGGTAACCATTTCAGCCCTCCGCAGAGCAGAAGCGATTTTTACACCATGGTTCGCCCAAATATATTTGATCTTATTCCCACTTTCTTTCCACCGATTCCACATCATCATTTTAGCTCCTTCCATTCTAAAACCAGATAGTGGCAATCACAGGACTGGAGTGTTTTTACTCAAGTAAGGATGAAAATGCCAGCTGAGATCAGGGTTTCTCTAGCACCAAGTTAACTTTTCTTTAACAGAATATCCAGATTGGTGCTCTTATTAAACTTTTATGAAATGGAAATAAATTGGAGTTTGTTCTAGTTCATTCAATTCTCCCTACAAATATATAATTTAAACTCAGGTATCTATTAAAAAGTGAAGTACATGATCAAAGGAAAAGTCTAATAAGTAAACTGAAGAGTTTCTATTCTCCTAGGATTTAAAAAATTGCAAATGTGCTTTCTTTTCAAAAGGTAAGCAGGTTTCTTAAAAGATTTCCCAAAAATTCAAATATTGTACAATTAAGGATTAAAACACGTTCCCAGAAATGCAGCTGAAATTCGATTTTACAACCCATCTCTACTCCTGCCCCGTCATGAAACAGTTATTTTTCTAAAAACTCTCAGCAAAATCTCTTATCAAAACATCTCCCTGAATAATAAACTATTTACCTACAGATTGTGTCCTGGAGAAAGCTGAGACACCCCCAATCCATCCTCATGCCTCTAAGAAACTTTAATGAAGATGTTTAAATTTTTTTGCAATTAAAATATAAAAACCAACACCACCAACAACAAATATCTTTAGTCCAGCCACGGAGAAGCAGCTCAGGCTTTCTAGATGACAGATACCATTATGACAAGGTTATTTCAACAGAGCATTTCAATGTCCACAGCAAGGATGAACAGAATTCCAGTTTGTGTAACATTAGCAAAGCTAAATGTTAACACATTTGCAAAAACACTGCCAGGATCAGACAGGCATACTGATCTTAAACACGAGGTGCCGACTTCACAATATGCCCAAGTTCACCAAAGACAGTCACAGTAAAGCTGAAGCACTATATTCAATAAATGGGGCGATTTGAGAGAGTCTGGAGCTTTAAAAATTCATTCTGTGGGTTCTTTCACTTGAAAAGGCTTCTACTCAGCATATGAAGAAATGTAAAAAGCTAGTTAACCTGAACGGTTATTCTTACTTGCTGAAGTTCACATTTAATTCTTCTGCTGGTTCACTTTGGAGATACGGCAGGAGAAAGAAAATATCAAACTAGCTTTTTCCATTTTTATCATGAATTCCAGCCTTATGGAATAGCAGAGCTGGAGTTGCATAATAGCACTGGAAGAGGTCTGAAGCGTCGAGAAGCTGAGATGAAGGCAAAGCTGCACACTTGTGTCATCTCACCAGACTGAAACCTATGATCACAGGCCATCTAGACCATATTCAGAGCAAACAAGAGAGGCTTTAAAAAAAACTTGGAATGTTTTGAAGAAATAAAAAAATGAGTCCACAGGCAAGTCATTCTAATTGGAGAGCAGTGGGTAAACAAACTGCCTGGCGACAAATTTCTAAGTGTGCAGCCACCTCTAATTTCACAACACTGAAGGGTGAGGTGCACTAGTGGTTTCTTTCTTTTTTTTTTTTTTCAATTGCACAGACACAAAGAATGGAAACTGCCCTGAACACTCACAAGTGAAAGGCCCAGTTCATGACAAATACAGCTTGAGTCAGTTGTCCATGCAAAGTACATGTATATTGAAGGAGTGAATAACATACCCATTCCGAGAGATCCCTGAGCTAGCAAAATCAAAAACAAAACAGTAAATGGATATTTTAGCATGCACAGGTTTTGCCGAAAGCTTTCAACTTATTTGAGGAGTCTACTGATGCTTACTACAGAGTTTAAAAAAAAAAAAAAAAAAAAAAAAACAACAGAATAAAGAGGGTGGATTTCCTACCTGGTAAATATTTTGTTATCTTAGAGGTTTGCAAGAGCGTTAAATGTAAAAGTTTGTTTTTCCTGTTTTTTCTAGTACAGTGCTGATGTCATCAACAAACTATAAGCAAGCAAAGTGCTGCCACCTAAGTCAGCTGTATAACTTTTTTATAACTACATTTACATAAGCAAATCCACCCGAGAAAAATGGTCAATACCTGTATCAGGCAATTTGGAATTTCTCTTAGAATTGCCATCAATTAATCAAACACTCAGATTTTGCTTAGACCAAGAAAGGTGCTTTCTTACCATGAAGTAAGATCTTCCAGATGGCATATTTTAACTAAAAATATCATGTCATCAAAAGGCCAGTCCAAAAATGAAATGTGAGTTATTTACACATACCTTCATAAATATCAGCTTATCAAGGAAACATTAAAATCCATTATATCAGCATAAAATCCTAAAATCATAGCATAACATGAGAAAGAACAGTAAGGAAGGTAAAGGAAAGGGGGAAGAGGATGTACATATGCTTAATGACAATTTGGTCTGTGAAAAAAAACACATTGAAACTTTAGTTTGGAGGCCTCTCATGTATAATAATATTTAATTTATCAAAATAATTTCTAGCTCTTTGAGGAAAGAAAACTTATCAAACATACACGATATGTCTCCTATAATTCCACAAGAAAATTTACATGAGAACCTTGTCTCAAAAAAAAAATTAAAATTACGTAGTCAATGTTTAATGCTTTACGGTTGCTGTCCTGGATGGATTTTGTAAAATTCTCCTTGTCCACAGCAAAGGAAAAAGAGAATAAACACATTTATTCATTCTACCTAAATAAATGGGAGCCAAGGTCTCAAAAGTAATGGTTAATACAAAAAGGTGAACATTTCCACAGCTCCTCAGTGATGGGCTACAGTCCATAAGACGCACCAGAGGAAGTGACGTGATGACACTTTTCCATTTTAACTTGGTACGTTGCAACGATTACAGACCTGAGAAAGGACTTTGCATCTAAGTGACGCCATATAGAGGTGGGGAACTTAAAGCCCAGTTGGTAAGAGATTGACTTGAAGTTAAATTTCCAGTTGGTGGCAGTGTTAAGACCAAATCTAAACCTCCAAACTCCCAGCTTTGTCACCGAAACAGGCTGCCTGCCATGAGTACATCTGTAAAATGAACTCTAACACAGGGCAGCTTTTGAAGAGTAGGTTTCAACAAGCTTTCGCACGTGAGAGCAATTCTGCCAAGTCGTTTTGTTATTTTGCGAGTATAAACACATTATTTTTGCAGCAGGTGTGGATGGACAGCCATAGATTAAAAAAAGGAAAGACCAGCATCTCAAACCAGAATGTTATTTTTCTCCCTCTCCAAAGAAAAAGCAGAGTCAAGCCAAGCAAGTTAAAAATTTAATGACGTGATATCCTGCTCTCACCAATTAGGTGTAGGGAGGGGGAGTGTCCCCAAGGTTAGCAGCCTGAAAGGCATCGTCACTGGGGTGGGGAGGTCCTGAGTGAGGGCACCAAGGACGTTCTTGGACTGCTTGAGGCAGAGGCTTATTTAACCAATGAGTGCAAAGGAAATTCAGGCTTTCGACACTTAGCGTGGTTATTCTGACCGTAGGGACTTGACACTTCTACGGGCAAGACCTCGGACTTAAATCACAATATAAGCATGAGTGACTTAGTACTTTTTCTCTGAAGGAAATCTTATGAACTCTCCTGAAGTGTAATCAATGCTTGTTAGATTTGACTCATTAAATTATGTATTTTTAAAACTGTAATATTAAAACATGTAAATGGGGATGAGTTCCCGAGTTGTGGACACAGTTCCTCCATCAGTCATGTTTCCTCCTCACGTACAAACAAAATAAATTATATGACTAATTTTTTTCTAATTTTTTTCCTAATCTTCCCTTATAAAGGGAAGATAAAAAACTCAGAGTGAAATGCTGAATCTGGATGGCGGCGGCTCCCCTTTTCTTCTACGATATAAAATGTTGGCGGAGGCCGGGTGCGGTGGCTCACGCCTGTAATCCCAGCACTTTGGGAGGCCGAGGCGGGCGGATCACAAGGTCAGGAGATCGAGACCACGGTGAAACCCTGTCTCTACTAAAAATACAAAAAAAAGTTAGCCAGGCGCCGTGGCGGGCGCCTGTAGTCCCAACTACTCGGGAGGCTGAGGCAGGAGAATGGCGGGAACCCGGGAGGCGGAGCTTGCAGTGAGCTGAGATCCGGCCACTGCACTCCAGCCTGGGAGACAGAGCGAGACTCCGTCTCAAAAAAAGAAAATAAAAATAAAAATAAAAAAATAAAATGTTGGCGGACACACAGGAACCCAGGAAGCAAGAAGTAAGGATCCTATTAGCCTTCTTCATTCCAGATGAGTGTGCACAACATGTCTAAATCTTGGCACAACAACAATTCAGACTTTCAACAAGGGGTTTCTAATAATTCCCTTCATCAGTGTTTGTTCTGATTTATTTATCACCTAGCAGTGTCAGGGCAGATGCATTGTTAGCTGATTCTTTTTTAATGATGTTGCCACCTGTCACTAAATGTTAAATGTTCTGTGACTTTATGAGACGAATGAATGTCCTGAACTTGGTTGCAAGGTAAATATCTCATATATCTCATGACACGCACTGTAAGCACCTTTACATGAATACAGCATAACGTATGTTTACGCTTCACTGGCTATTTCCAAGGTCACATGATACCAGGAGACAGCCCCTAGCAGTCACAGGCATGTCATCCTCAGGAAGCAGTAACATATGACAAATGTGCCACACCATTTCACTAACAAACATGCTGTGTGTGGTATTTTCTAAGGTAAAGACACGGATAAATCAAAGTAGCCAAAATCTCCTTTCAGAGTAATGGGACTATCAAATCACAAAAGTAATACAGGGAAATGAAGAACTTCTCAGTGAGGACATATGTTATAAAGGTTCTTGCAGAAATAATATCTTTCCAGGTCACATTTCCCAATCAAGGTTTTTTTTCTTTTCTTTTCTTTTTTTTTTTTTTTGAGATGGAGTCTTGCTCTGTTGCCCAGCCTGGAGTACGGTGGCACGATCTCAGCTCACTGTAAGCTCTGCCTCGCAGGTTTAGGCCATTCTCCTGCCTCAGCCTCCCAAGTAGCTGGGACTACAGGTGCCCACCACCACGCCTGGCTAAATTTTTTGTATTTTTAGTAGAGATGGGGTTTCACTGTGTTAGCCAGGATGGTCTCGATCTCCTGATCTCGTGATCCGCCCACCTTAGCCTCCCAAAGTGCTGGGATTACAGGCTTGAGCCACCGCGCCTGGCCCCATCAAGGTTAAAAGGCTGCTTGTGTATCAGCATACCAGATATTTTAGCATCCAAAGTCAGGCATAATCTTATGTGTTCTGGACATAGATAAAGTGTCACGTTCACGTGGCAACTATACAATTAGTTTAATATTGATATTTATATATATCATTTATATAATTCACTTTATATTTATATTTCATCTCTCTTTGTAGTTGTAAAGACCTGACATTGATGAAGTCAACTTTTAGAGAAAACCGGAGCCCTTATCGGAAGGAGTGCAGCTGGTAATTGTGTTAACCAAGGCCTTTCATTTCTAGAAGCATTATGCCAGTTCATGTCAGAACCCATTTGGAGTTAAGTTTAACATGCACCTAGTTGTGTAGCACAGGACTCTCCTTCCTTTGTGGCAGTTTGAATATTCCTGAAGGATCCATGTAACAGGAGGATGTGGACCGGGGATGAAGACAGGAAAAAATACTTTTCTTTTCAAACTCACAGGCAGTTGTAGGCAGTGATCTCATTTAATTCTCACCCAGTTCTATGAGATAGACTGCATCTTGGAGATGTGGAAATTACGGTACAGAAAGGAGAAATAATCTGCCCCAGAGGACATCTGGTCCAATACAGGCTGGACTGAAAACACACCTGCCTGACACTGAAGACTGAGCATTTTTTTCATCACAAATGCTGTTTGCTCTCACTTTAAAGTCATTTCTATAGGATGACGGGGATTGAGGGCTTAGAGGGAGATGAGGACATTTGTTTTGGTTCCATGTCCGGCCGAAGGTTGGTAGACACTATAGGTCTAAATCAATTGAAAATGTGAAAATAATATTTGATGGCAGGAATTTTACTTCCAACTGTAGCCATATAATTGGCCACAGTGCCAAGCATCTATCCCTTGGTAATTTTCCCCAGAATAAAATTACATAGGATTAGATCAGAGGTAAAGCGATCCAAGGAGGAGGTGAGATAGGGCAGACTCTGAGAGACACAAAATGTTCTCTGCTCCAGGTCCTCCTCATCACTGATTCTCCCTCTCAATATAAAGCTGGCTCCCATGTACTACTGGCGGCCGCTAAGGATATTTAAATAATAAAGAAACCTCTTTGCTGTTAAATTAGGGCACTTTTGTTTTCTTTGTTAGCAAGAGAAATTGCTGCAGAATTGTAAATCCTTGCAAAAAGACTTCTGTACACTCAACACGTGAGTGAAAAAACAGCCGAAGTCATTTTTAACAATGTCCAGTTGCTACACAGCAGTGAACAGACACAGTACACCAGGACCAATTTTTGACTAGAAGGAAAAATTATACTCTTCAAAGCCTCCCATTTGGTGGCAGTCATAATCATTAGTGGAAGCAATATCTATTTAAGAGCAGAAAATGGCTATTTCCAAACAGAATGGAATGGCATACAAAGAAGGCTTCATCCCACTCAAACATCCCCAGGCTCTCCAGAGAATCATTCTGCTCTGTCATGTTAACGCACTTATTTTTCCTTTTTCTTCCCTGCTGAATGTTATCTTCTAAAATCAAATAAAGTACCAATAGTAAATGTACACAGTAATTACTTCAGAAAAGCAAAATAATCAGACTCAAGAGATGATATAAAACTCATGTTTTTCATACGAAAGACTGAGAGCCCAGATGGAATTGTGAGAAAGTTCCAAGAGGGTTCTAGTACCTGAAGCTGCTGTTCAGGTAACTATTCTGTGGAGTTATCAATGCTTAGTAAAATAATATGACTTGAAAACTGTACCTTCCCATCTGTGTTCCATCTCTCTCCTCACGTCCCTTTTCTCTGAGATCTCCAGTGAATACTACTCCTTATAATAATAGTGATAAATGTGTCGAGATGGGAAATAACTATTAGGTCTCTCTTATCTTGGGCAAAAATAGAACAAAAGGCAATATGGAAAATTTCAGAGTCTGACTCAACATCATGATGATGATGATGATTCTATAGATATTAACAAAAATGTCATGGATCATTTATTTTGAACGTGAGTTTTTAAAGAAGAGTAGATTATTCAAATAAGATTGAATGTATTAGTTTCTAAACGTTGTAACTTATAAATGGCTCCTGAAATATACAATTATATTAAACAAACTTCTGCCATAACATGCCTGGTAATTAAGGTAGGTCTTATTCGTATATTCTAAAATGAAGAGCTCAGTTTTATTCAAGTGAGTCCTACCATTCTATTTGGAACATGAATGATTACTTATTCCTCTTAAGACAAGCCAAGTTAAGACTATAAGTTCTTTGCAACAAAGAAGAACCAGAACTTTTGAATTTACTTTCTCATCTATAGGACTCTGAACCACTCAAGCTAAATGATAAAGAAAAAGAAGTCCTTTGAAATATACTTTTAAAACAAAATAGGATAAGAGAATAGCCAAGAAATAATTCTCCAATTAACATAGTATCTCTTTGTCTCCTTAATTTCTAACCTAGGACCATAGAGTAGGCTGGGTGCAGCAGATCTTTTTTGACACTGAAAAAGTGGTGATATTTAAAATCAACTAGGTCTCCCTCATCAAAGCTTTCTGTATATGATGCATCTTGGAAAAAGAGTGATCAATTAAAAAAAAGTCTCCCTAAACTGGAAATGTTTGAGGGTATGTGGAAGATGTAAGATGCTGAGGTCAATGCAAGGAACGGGAAACCTAGACTGAGGCAAACATTAAATGAACAAAAATCTCACCTGTGTTAATGATCTAAGGCAAAAAGCAAACTATTCTCAGTTGTCTTCCTACAGCATACTGTTATAAATCAAAAGAGTGAAAAAACACAAATATTTGGTATTAAAGGTCTTAGAGATCTAACTCACAGAACACTGTGGCCCCAAGAGATTAGATGTACGCTTGGGTACATCTAATTAAGGGCTGGAGGATGACCGAAATGTAAACATCGATTCTCTTGATTCTACAGTCAATTGTCTCTTCTACTACAAATGAGACACATCCGTATTATGCATGACTTCAAGTAAGAACAAACTATGCTACTAGGTAACTGTGAACAGTTTCTACCCACAGACAGTGTACTCTCCATTAGAGAAGAAAAAAAGACTTGCAATGACAGTACAGAGTGATAAGAGCTATGATAGAAAAAGTACCTAATGTTGTCCCAGCAACAGACTTGTGGGGTCTGCAGAGGCTTCTCAACTGATCTAATAACTAAACTGGTTCCTTGAAGGATACATAGGGATTACATAAGGGAAGTGGGAGAGGAGGAGGAAAGCTGTTCCACATGGAGGGAATAGCTGATATGCAGGATCAGAGGCAAAAGAGAACCGGCATATTTGAGGCAGACAGAGGAATTCAACGTCACTGGGACACTGAGTACTTGGTGGGATGTAGATGGGACAGGAAAGGTGAACAGGGCTCACCAACTCCTAAAGGGCTCTATGCCTTGTTTAGGAATTTGGAATTTATCTCAAAATAATAGGAAGACAAAGGATTTTAAAACAGGCAACTGTAATAATTGTATTTGCACTTTGGAAGAACTGCTGAGTGGAAAAATGGGAGGAGGGGGTAAATATAGAAGCAATCAAAGCAATTAATAGGCTGTTGCAGTAACCGAAAGGTAGAGGATAGTCATCTAATGGAGTATGAGGGAGTGAGGGTGGTGGGGAGAAATGGCTGAATTTGAGATACTCAGGCAGTAGAATTAAAGTATTTGATGATAAATATGTAAAAACGAATGTGAGTCATTAGGAAAGGGAAGAGTCAAAAATTATTTTGAAATATCTGGCCAAAGTCTTGCCCAAAAGCCTTCTGACATGGGCAATATGGAGCTTGTCTCTTAGTTACAAGGATCATTTTACTGACAATGGAAACTCAAGACAATTCTGTACTTGCTCATCATCAGTGAAACCATCAAGTTCTGGACACCTGTCAAAGATTCAGAATTCTGCAGGAAATCATGTTTGAACTGTTGTAACTTGGTTGTGCTCCACTGGAGCAGTCCTAACTCCCCAGCGAGATTTCTCCAAGGACAAAGAAACTAGTTCACAGGCACCCTCAATCTCAAGACCCTCTCACCTCTCCACTTTCGCTGGTGAATTCTCGGGTAAGAGAGGGGAGTAGGCTCAGCATCCTACGCCTTCCTTGGGCAGCATTATAGTGGTGGTCTATTTTCTTGTGGAAGCTGATTAACTCAAAGGAAGCAGAAATCGGGTTGCTGAATAACAACTAAACTCTGGGAGAAAGATTTACTATCTCCATATGAATCATCTCAACAGTCTTAAATTTTTCAGTTCAAAGTTGGATGAAATGTAGAATGTATTTTGGGGATGTGGTGCATCCCAATCCCAACCTAGGACACAATTCAGGTACTCACCCCTTCGCCGCCATTTTCACCTGTGTTGGCAAGCATTTCCTGCAGGGCTCTGACAGATAGGGACTGTTCCAGCACAAAATTGCAGACGCAGAGATCTGGAGGAATGTACTGTGGAAATAAAATCAGAATGAGGATACCTACTCATATCAGTCACGCAACAACATCCCAAGGGCAAAGAGCCTATGAATCAAAATGACAGTTGGATGGGTGAATAGGAATGCAAAAAGGTGGCTTTCTCCTATTCAAGATGGGTTTTAAGCTGGTTTCTAAAGAATAAGAAAAGCCCCATATATCAAGGGAATAGTTTCCAACATGTCAGGATCAACTTGAGGGAAGGCTGGAGGTACATGTGGAAGAACACAGACACAGCCTTGCCAAAGACGGGAGAGGAAGGGAAGGCTGATCTATCTACAGCCACGTCTGGGTGAGACCAGAGAAAGAAAGCCACTGGGATCTCATCCACAATAATCTGGAAAAGGGCAGTGGACAGACCATAATGTGGCTCTAGACAGTAGGGACCCTAATAGAGAATCCATTGATTTGTTAAGAAAACCTGGATATAGTATAAAAAGAGGCCATAGAAGGGGTTAAGAGCTATATAAATACAGCAAAAACAAAGAAATGTCCAGAACTTTAAGAAATGATGATCCCTATAATTACAATTTATTAGAATCAGTTAACAGTGACCAGTTAACATCATGACATTCATACCTATTCTGGGATATTTCTTAACAGTTAAAGATAGCCATCTTTGCATACTAACAGTAGCTAATATTTATTGAGTACTTTATGCCAGGTACTGTTCTAAGGGCTTTGCATATGTTAACTCATTTAATCTTCACAACCACCTTATAAGATAGGGACTATTAATATTCCAGTTTCTCGCCAAGGAAACGAAGGCACAATGAGTTTAGGTCGCCTGCCCAAGTGTTACATTTGGCTGAGTCAGATACAAATCCAGACAGTCCGTCTCCGAAGTCCATGCACCTAACCCTACACCGTTCCTGCCACTAATAAAAATATTAAAGTTTTTCTTTACTGTGAGAACATTTTAGATCAGCAAATATTCAAGTATTTCATTTATGCAGTGCTTGATATTGGAAAAGATACAAAGAAATACAAAGCAAAATCACGGTCTTTCTGGAGTTTACAGTCCCATTTCAATGACACACCATTTTCCTTGAGAATACAGCTTGTGATCACCTGTGTACCAGTCCTGTGTTTCCTACATGATATTGGCAGAACATCAATACCGTGAGAACAGGAATGAGGAATGAGGGCCAGAAGTCACTGACAGCCATGCCTAATACTTCAAAACAGGTAAAGCTGTTTCCATGGAGCTCCACTTTAAAAGCTAAACCAAGTCTGCTACTAAGGCTCCGACAACCTCTCTAACTTCAGCATCTAGTTTTAAAATAAAAATAATGGAATTGACCATCTTTAGGTTCCCTTTAATTTCCGAGTGTTTGTTTATGCTTCCTCCTCTTCCAACTGCAATATTCTCAAAAATAAGATAATCAGCCTGCTGGACCTACCTACAATTTTCCTTTATTAAAGCTGTGAGCCAGGAATGGATAATCGTATTCCAAAGGCTGCTGGCTCTGGGTAACGTACATTTTCAAGTAGTTTTCATCTAAGGATTTGAGTGAGTACTTTTTTTTTTTTTTTTCCTGAGACCGAGTCTGGCTCTGTCACCCAGGCTGGAGTGCAGTGGCGGGATCTCGGCTCACTGCAGGCTCCACCTCCCGGGTTCACTCCATTTTCCTTCCTCAGCCTCCCGAGTAGCTGGAACTACAGACGCCCACCACCAACGCCCGGCTAATTTTTTGTATTTTTTAGTAGAGATGGGGTTTCATCATGTTAGCCAGGATGATCTCGATTTCCTGACTCGTGATCCACCCGCCTCGGCCTCCCAAAGTGCTGGGATTACAGGCGTGAGCCACCGCACCTGGCCTTAAGTGAGTACTTTTCTACTTAAATACTTTTCTACTCAAAGTCTCTATGCTGAGAAATCCTAAAAACCTAGTCTTGGAATTCTGGCAATACAGGAATTTGCCCAATCCTTTTTATTAAAACAATTAACTAAGAAGAGATTGTAACAGAGGAGGACTACCGCCTTTATTTTATGTTCACTTTGTTTTCAAAGTCTGTTCCCAAAGCAGGTAATTAACTCATTTGTATGGGACTTGAGCAAGCAGGCGGCTGGTGATGCAGGGTAGAGCTTCACGTCCAGGAAATGTTTGTACAGTACACACAGCATTATTACAAGTAGCATACAATTATATGATAAAGCATTTCCTTAAGACCTTATATCATAAACATACATTGTCCAACTTCGCCTTCCAAAATGTGATGCTGTCTCAGGAGATTTTAGAGAGATTTTTCTATCACTCTGCCTACCTGAATTTCATGTTCCCAGAATAGGAAGCATAAAAGCCACAGTTTGCTTGTTTCCTCCTCTTCCAATTCATTAGAATGAATGATTCGGAGATTTCCCATTGAAGAATGTCTGCAGTTACGGTTGGTTTTTTGGCAAATTAGTTAAATGGTCACAACATTCATGCCCATTTTTACAATAAACCTATTCAGTCTATTCTCTTTAAGACAGAAACCTTCATAGCTCCAAATGCTAGAGATTCTGCCCTTACACGACATCATGTCATTCTAAATCAGCTTGGTTTCCTTCCTGTGTCTGGTTTGTTCAGACAGGAGACAGGAGCTCTCCTTGTCTCTGCCATCAACCATTTTGAAGGAGAAGCACTAATAGATAATAGGGACACTAGCCATGCTATAATTATAGCTGTCCTTTCAATGTGGGTATTGAAAGTCCCAGGTGGTCACAATTTCATTACTGGTTTGAATGGGTATGTTTAAACAGGACAACAGTGTGCATGAAGAGGAAGCCTCTCAAATGGGAGCACTGTACCTGCCACTGGTTTACAAACTTTCCTGGCAGCTTAGTTTCTGTACCTCTGGAGTGTGGTCCCTGCCTGGACTCTCTGTACGTGGGAATAAGAGCATGCCACCCCAAGAGCACACAAAACAACGTGTGGGCAGTGGCAAGAGAGGGAAGAGTAACTGGAATGTCTGGAGAAAAACAAAACAACTAAAAACTTGTGACATGAATGGAACACAGAGCCATCTGACCTATGCCAGCTGCCATCCTTAATTAAACTCCAAACTGGCCTGACCTCCTACCCCCACCCTCCTGAAGAATGAGCAAAGGCCACTCATCCATCAAAGCTAATTTGTTTGCAGCCGTGAGAGTCCCCTAGGAGACCAGCTCATTGTGTCTGTGCTGTGGAACCTGTGCCTCAGTCACTCTACCTGACAGGCATGGGGCAAGTGTTTGATGATTCTCAGCACGGAGAGAAGGGCTCTGTTGACATCTGTTCTGAAATAGCTCCTCATCACTCTCCCCAAGACCTGTCCTGAGCCTAGAGAAGCACTACATTTCCAAATGTCCTACAGGAAACCTTGAGATGCCAGGGCCCTGAATAAGCCAGGAACTAGGATTCACTTAGCCTCCCTACGTGGAAAACAGTAGGAGGCAAGGTCTATATATCCTCCATGCTCCATAAATCTACATAATGGCATATTTTTCTGGGGCTTATTGAATCCTGGCTAGTAGGAATCTGCTGCCCCTGTTTTGTAGTCATTTAGCATTTCACCATCTGGCAATCCACAACAGGCCCTTTGCACTGTACTAGCAGACACTAGCCAAGCCCTCAGGGAAATGAGGTGGGGAGTTAATTACACAAAGGAAGATGGTCACCTCTCCATTGTACTGTTAACTGCAGTCTGTTTTGGCTTACATAGATCTTGATGCATTGAGGTTTGTCTATTTCACTCGACTGTGGGTCCTCTGAAAGAATCTGTGCCTTATTCCACTGTTGGTATCCCAGATACATAGAATAGTAAGCACCCAATTCAAGTCTTCTTGAACAGACTCTGTGTCCTTCAATACTATCATCCAGGAGTGTGTTGCTGATTATGGCTGTGGCTGTAGACAGACTGCAATGACTCCTCAAGTCTCCTGCCTGTTCTTCAACACGTCTTTCTTCTTCCAGTGTCTTGAGCCCCTTTCACTTCTGTTAATCCGCCTGGTTCCTACACAGTCATGCCTCAGTGCTACACCTTGTAGGTGTGTCAATGGCTCTGAAGGCGCTATAGGAGATACTGGTGAAGACTGAACACTCTACTGTAGGACTACCTGAAGTCAAGTCTCTGATCGACTATTCGCTAGCTGAATGGCCTCATGCAGGTAACTTAGTTTCTGTTATACAGGCCTTTGTTTCCTTATCTGTATAATGGAGATATAATAGTACCTACTTCTTAGAATAAACTAAGGTTTTATATTTAAAGAGCTTAAAATAGGATCTGATGTATACAGTAAATACTTACTAAATGTCAAGCATGTCCAACAAAGAGCAATGAAATCAAAACTCAGTAACTCACTTATATGTTCACTAATGTATTTTTGAAGTTCTTATTTGTGTAAGAATAAGGCAAAATCCCTGTCTTACAGGATTGCGTGATTTAGTGGAATGTCAGGGAAGCAAATGAATAATTTTCAAACTATGAGACAAAAGGCCCAGAGGTAAGAAAACATGTGATGAAGCATATAGAGTTGAGGATAGCTGGAGTGGAGAGGAGAGAGGGAGACAGAGGGGAAGAAAGAGTGGGAGGAGGGGGAGAAGGGGGAGGAAGGAGGGGAGAGATGGGGAGAAAAGGATGGTGGATAGGGAGGGGAACAGAGGGAAGAGAGGTAAAGAAGGGTAGAAAGGGGGAGAGAGGAAGACAGAAAGGGAGAGGAAAGGGACGGAGAGAGAGGGAGGGGAGTAAGCATGGGGAGGTTAGAAGTGAGGCTGAGGAAGAAGTAGGTATTAGACTGGGTCTTGAGTACTCTTGCCAAGGAGGAGTTTGGGCTTCCTTTTCAGAGAATAGGGTGCCATTAGAGCAAGTTATGTAGGACATGATATAATCAAATTTGCACCTTTGAAAGAATTGCAGGTCCAGTGTTAAGAAGGCTAAACTGATTTTTGACAAAGACATTAAGAGCATACCATGGGAAAGAACAGTCTCTTCAACAAATGGTGCTGAGAAAACTGAATGTGCATATGCTGAAGAATGAAACAATACCCCTCACACACCATATACAAAAATCAACTCAAAATGGATTAAAGACTTAAATGCAAGACTGGAAATTATAAAACTGTTGGAAGAAAACATCTAAAAATGGTTCAGGACATTGGTGTGGACAAAGATTTTATGAGTAAGAAAGATCTCAAAAGCGCAGGCAACAAAACAAAAATAAATAGGATTATATCAAAAAACCTTTTGCACAGAAAAGGAAACAATCAGCAGAGTAAAGAGACAGCCTGCAAGATGGGAGAAAATATTTGCAAACTATTCATCCAACAAGGAATTAATATCCAGAATAGACAAGGAACTCAAACAACTCAACCGCCCCCTCCCCACCCCCCAAAAAAGAAACTCAACTACAAAATGAGCACATGGTCTGAATAAACATTTCTCAAAAGAAGACATAGAAGTGGGCAACAGGTATTTGAAAAACGCTCATGTAACTAATTAGGAAAATGCAAATGCATTTGAAAATGAAAATGCAAATCAAAAACAATCATAGTAGTCCAGTTGAGATGCCTACTAACAAGATGACAAAAAATAAATGCTGGTGAGGATGCACAGAAGAGAAAACTCTTATACACTGTTGGTGGGAATGTAAATTAGTACCATTATTATGCAAAACAGTATGGAGGGTCCCTGAAACACAACTACCGTATGATCCAGCAATCCCACTACTGAACAGAAAATGAAATCAGTATATTGAAGAGATATCTGCACTCCCATGCTTATTGCATGACATAGCCAAGATATGGAATCAATTTGTGTTCATCAACAAATAAATGGATAAAGAAAATGTGTTATATATGTACAATGGAGTATTACGCAGCCATAAAAAAGATTAAAATCCTGTCATTCATGGCAACATGGGTGAGCCTGGAGGATATTATGTTAAGTGAAATAAGCTAGGCACAAAAAGAAAAATACTGCATATTCTCATGTACACGTGGAATTAAAAGAAGTTGATCTCATAGATGTAGAGTAGATCTACTAGTGGTTACTAGAAGCTGGGAAGGGGTGGGGAGAGACAGGTTGGTTAATGGATGTAAAATTGCAGCTAGCCAGGAAGAATAAAATTCTAGTGTTCTATAGCACTTAGGGTGACTATGGTTAACAATAATTTAATGTATATTTTAAAATAGCCACAAGAGCAGATTTTGAATGTTTCTAACACAAATAAATGATAAAGGTTTGAGGCAACAGATGAGCTAATTAGTCTGATTTGATCCTTACATATTGTATATATGAATCAAAACATCACACTGTACCCCATAAATATGTACAATTCTTATGGGCCAATTTAAAAAAGAGAGATAAAGAGGGCCAGGCTGAAGCAGAGAGATAAATTAGGAGGTTTTGCAGCCAACTGGGTAAGAGGTGACAATGGCCTAAATTAAAGTAGCAGCAGTAGGAATAGAGATAAGGGAATGGATTTTTAAAATCTTGAGAAGTTAGGAGAGATGAGGCCTGGTGACTAAGTGGATATGGGAGATGATAGAGCAAGGGTGGGAGATGAACAGGTTTCTACTCGATGGGACAGAATGCAAAAAGGATAGGACTCAGCAAGAACAAGCCATGGCAAGTGTCAGAAAGAGCATGTAGACAGCATTTAAACTTGACAGATGGCCCACTGGGACCTCTCATTTGGGCTAACAGAAAGGTGACGGGAAAGTGGAGAAATTTCTGTGGTGATGTATAGGCATCTCTGCAGATGTCAGCAGAGGTAGGCTCCTCCGGGAGAAGAGGAGGAATCTAGGAAATTAAAGCATATTCTCCACAAAAGGAGAATTAGTGGAGGCTGGGCAACCAGAGTCAGCCCAATTAACCTCCCTGCCCTTTCCCGTATCAGCCATGTGGCTAGTCAGTACTTAGAGAAAGCAACAATGCACAGTCAGTCCTGTACCAGCTGCTCTGGGGGCAAAGAAACAAAGTCAGGCATGGTTTCTGTCCTTCAAGGAATTTTTTTTTACCTATTTGAAGAGACAGATCTACAGTACATGAGACTTTATACAATAACACACACACAAAAGGAAATTCAATGCTAAATTGAGAGGTCTGGCATATAAAGTCGTGCAGGAAGTTTCTCAGGGATGATGAGATTACACAAGTACACCCAGGCAGGAGCTTGGCCTGAGGGGTGAAGAGGATTTATTCACATATGGGCAAGAAGGAGTTCCTGCCCACAGTGAGATCTCAAATTTTCATGTAATGAATGATCCAAATGGGGGAGTTACTCTTTCCATTTTTTTGCACTGTATGTATGCATTCTTCCCTTCTGTTTAAAATTTCATTAATTGAAGCAGCATTTTAAAATTACAGGCTTTACAGAATCTCTGTCCTTGCCTCCCTTTATTTTTTCTCTCAATTCCTCAAAGAAAACGAGCGCATATACGAGGATATCACGAATAAGGAATGAGAGTGAGCAAAGGAAAGAAAAAGTAGTACACCACCGCACCAGGCCCTCAATTTCCCCCTTTATGCTCTATTCATGCTACCTGGGACTGCCTCGTTAGGGAATAAATATGGGTGCCGTTCATTGCCATGGCTCTAGATTTCAAATTCTGTAGACACAGAGTCTGCTTCTCCAGGGGCATTATGTCTGCTGGTAGCAGGTAGAGATGAACTCGGTCCCCAGTGGCCTGGCGTCTATATGCATTGCATTTACTCCATGACACCACACCACCTCAAACAGGGCTGACTGCCATCTCCCTACGATGGCTTCATATAGTCCTACTCAAAGACATGGATGAGAAGACTTCTCAAGCTCTCCTAGGCAGAAAACCACTATTGCCTCTAGAAAATGTCCCAGGTCAACCAGGCCTCATGGGGTACAGTGGAACTGGATGAGACCACGTTTTCATGGGACAGCATCAGGATAGGTGGAGCTGGTATGTGTAGTTTGTATTTCAGGACCTTGGAGCACTTTAAAGACATTATCTCATCCACCTACAGCAGACCTGAGCTCACTTACAGATTTCCAATCAATTATCAATAACACGTAATTATTCGCATTGTATTTATCCTTTGAAGGTGAAGCCAGTCATTAATATCTATACCTCATCTTAACCAGATTTTATTTATGTATTTGTGCAGTTAAATGCTCTTTAAGCCTACCTTTGTGACCTCTGGAAACTTGTTGATAGTTTATCATGGAGAAAGTTACATGGTCAATGTTTAAATCTGATGCTATTGGCTAGTCTCTGGATTTCTACAAAAATAATTAATGGTTGTACAACCATATGAAAGGTGAGTCAACTGAAATACAAAGGAACTGGGTAAAACTTATATGGGCAAGTAGAGAAAGAAGAATAGAATCCATATATACATTTTAAATGTGTCCACGAAACTATATAATTGTACCAGGCATTGCACTAAGATGCTTTATAAATACTATGTCATTTATCCCTTACACGAGTGCTTTTAGAGAATAGTTTTAGCCATTTTGCAGGTGAGAAAGACTCAGAAAGGCTGAAACACTTCCCCACAATCACACTGCTGGGATGAACATTTAAACCCTAAATTTCAGACCCAGCTCTTTTTGACTCATACTGCATCAGTATCTCTGGAGATAGGGTTCCCATTCCCATCCCTATCCCAAGATCGTCGAATTATAATCCCACTAGGCTACCTACCTCCCAACTCTTGTGCCTTAAATGAAAGTTAAGGACTTTATACCAGGTTCCTGAGTGTATCTCTCAGAAAGCATTCTCTATTTTGGAATAACCTTTGAGAATGTAAAGACTATGCACTGAAGTTACTGGGACTATCAGGGCTCAAGAGCTCACAAAATCTATATTTTATCAACTTAGGCAGGTGGGATTATTTTCATTTTATACAGTTGTAAAAATCTGAGACTGATTCACCATATAAGCTTTTTCTTCCAAAAGGCAATTTAACTCTGGGCATGATGGTGCAAGTTTCAACTATGGACCACATGTGTGATTTTAAATGTGTATATATTCATATTTTAAACATTTTGAGAAAAGAGAGCTTGCCTGTTTAAGAGCTGTTATTATAAAATAAAGTTAAAATGTATAAACCTTAAATTATGGTAAAAGATGGAAAGTTTTTCTGAAGAAGACTATAGAAGCTATTCACAACATTTGAGCTATAATGTTGCTTAGACACTGCTAACAAAAGCAATTATATGCACACAGTAAGATGCAGAAAATTTATACTTATAGCTGGAAAATATTCTTTTTTGGGGGGGGGAAGTGAGGAGGAAGATGTCAGTATCTTTTAAAAGAAGGAAGTAAAGAAAACCCCTTCTGATGTCTGAGGAATAAACCACAGAAATGCAATGCATTCAGCACAAAGACTCTCTCTAGGTGCTCCTTCATTCTACGGATGAGTGAGCTGCCCCAGGAGAACTGACAGTGGTGGAAAAACGCTACCACAGCAGCAGGAGACTTGTAAAGCAGAAGCACTCGCAGCCATGAGCAGAATGATTGCTGTTACTAGGCACCGTGCTGGCCTGAGGTTTATTCCAACACCACAAGGAACATTCAGAAGGAAAATGATGGAATAAGTTGATCATGTGCAAGGAAATTGCAGAAGGTTATCAAATTTATTTATTGAATGGAATAGAAAGCTCATTCTGGAAAGCTTAAATAAATATTTACTTAAGAAAAACGCTTGCTGAAACATTTCTTATGTAAGGGAGGCATCACCACTGCCTAGAAGCAGGGAATCCAAATTGCAGGACAAATATCCTTTGACAAAAGACTTGCTGAGAGATGCCAACTAATGTGATAAAGAGCTAAAAAAAAAAAAAAAAATCCACAATCACTGTTTCTTTGCCTATTCCTCAAAGGCCCAGATATAGCTATTAATTGACACTGATCAACAGATCCATTAAAATCTAGCCTCTCTTGGGGGAATGTTTATTAACTCAAGTGAGAACAATGCTTGCATCAACCATCATCATCATCATCATCATCATTATTCTGAGACAAGGTCTCTCTCTGTTGCCTGAGCTGAACACCAATTCCTAGGTTCAAGAGACTCCCGCCTCAGCCTCTTAAACAGCTGGGACTACTAGCATGTGCCACAGTGCCCAGCTAATTATTCTTTTAGTGGTGCTCAGAGATTTCTCCTAAGAGCTAAAACACATATGTATAAGCTTGCTCTGGAAGGATTAATGCAGAAACATGGTGAGCCCAAGAAACTCCTGGACAGGACTGGCAAAATTTCATATTCCTCGAACCCTTCTCCAGGTGTGTACATTAAAAGCCTATCTCAGGTGATTGTTAAACAGGAGGTCTCTGACACCCACTTGAGAGAGACTCAAACAACTAGACCAAACAAGCAAATTTAGGACTCCAAGAATAAGTGATTCTCACTCTATATCCATTCATTAAAATGGATTGAATGGAATTCCATTAAGAGTTTCTTTCAAATAAATAATCCAATAACTTGAGATCTACATGATTCTTATTATTTTGCTTGACATGACCCCAACCAAAAGCAATGCTGTGGTGCCCTGGACACCTACATTCTGCAGAGCATAAGTTGTTTCTGGAAGTTAGGAAGAATATTGCCAAGAACCTGGTGAAAATTAGTGTGATAAAGCTTGTGTCTTTAAAATTAGGAAGAGGGTGCAGCCAAGAATCAGAGACAAAATGCTGGACAGCTGGCTTGCAAAACTGTCTGCTGGAAAAAAGTGTAAGTGGCAGGTTGGATGGTTGGTTTAGTTCTCAATGAAGCCCAGTTTTTCCATCTGCCTGACAGCACATGGTCGGCGTGTTACAGAGCTAAGGTGCCAACAGGTGAAAAGTTGGAACACTTGCACCTGGAAAACCAAGTTGTGGTGATGAGCGGCAACTAATACCTACTGTTGATGGACAGAAATACCTGAAACACTGACTCTTTCCATGGTCATCAAAATATATATCCATAAATAAACCACCACTTAATGAGGAGCACAGGCACTACAATGAGCTGTGGAAACTTAATGAGGACGTACAATCCCTGGCATTCTAGCTTTTAATGGGTGCTGTGATGAGAAACCATGAAGATGTTATTCCAAAGAGCTTGCATATCAGAAAAACAGCAGAGGCCAGGAGGGAGACAAGGCAGAATGTCAGATAGAAGATAAAAATCAACAACAGTGTCCCATCAATAAATTAGGGAGGTAAGCATCGGTTGCGGGAGGAAGGCAGGGTACACGATGGTGCAGCTAAGATGAGGTAAGATCGGCAGAAACACAGAGAGATGGGGTGAAGGTCGAGGGGAGAGGGGAGACGGGAGAAGGAAAGTCTAGTCTCAAGCTAATGTTCATGTTTTTGTCTCAAATTTAGTTTCACGGTAGTTTTGGTGGGAAGAACACAAACAAGTATTGCCTCTCCCATGTATTCCTCTCCCATGTATTCCTTTCCCATCCCACTTACACTCTCCTCCCTCTGGAATGATGATATAGTTGCTACAGAATTTATAAACCATGGAGAGGCTTTTCTCTATTACCAAGACAGTGGTATCCAGCAGCTGCAGGATGGGAGAATTTGTGTCTCTTGGCCTTTTCATTGCATAACAGGAAGCAGAAGATTGAGAAAAGCATTGTTAAGCGCCCACGAGAGCTGAGGAAATGCCAAACTGGAACTGAAGGCTGACAGACAGAACAGAGACACTGAGTAGCCAGAGGTGGGGCTGTCTCCTTAGGTGCAACCAGCATCAGCATCATTTATCACTTTCGGAGCACTCTAGCGTACGAGGTCCTGCCTGGACTGCAGTGTTAGCTGCGTGAGGTTCATGGACCCAGGATGGGAAGTGAATATAAAGCTCAGGGCAATGAAAGGCAAGCACAACAGCTTGGCTTCCAAATGGTTTTGAGTTTTTTCCCCAATGCCTTCTTCCTACTCTCAAACTGAATCCAAATTCCAATGTGGACATGTAGTTTTTATTTTTTGCTCCTACATGGCATTTTATTTTATTTTATTTTTTTGCTTTGAGAGAAATAAGAATATCTCTAGAGACCAAATTCTAGGTTTAAAAAATAATTAGCAGCAGTACATGGACAGATATTCAAAAATGTGCAATTTTCAAAAACCTCTGTGGAAATAAATGCTTAATATTTTTCTCCAAAATGGAAAAAGTTCTCTTATCTCTCCACAGAGAACTAGACCCCATCCCCTCCAGCTGTCTCATACTATCTGAGCTGAACTACCACCACTAGATGTTCACATCTGCAAGGATTTGTACTATACATCCCCAATGCAAGAAAGCACATAACACTCATCACAGGCACTTAAAAATATATACACTGGGCATGCGGCAGAGGCTACAGGAGATAAAATGTTCACTTGGCAGTGTTTGAATAGAATGGTAATAGAAAGACCTAGCCCCTCCTCAGACCATATCTTCTTCAATCATGTCATCCTTACCAGGAAGAATTTTAAGTATGGAGGTTGGGTACAAAGAAAGTGTTCATTGAACTGTGGTGATCTATTGGATCTCCCTCTCCCCAAATCTTTCCTGGTTGAAGTCATTGACATCTTTCACCCAGGGCATGAGCTGTGTCTGATAAACACAGGGAAAGCATTAGGAGACTCGATCTCCTCCTACTTGAATCCAACCCATCACTCAGTATATCTTGGGGGACTGGCCAGGAAATACCACGTCTAATGCTACATCTGTCCAACCATCCAAGTTCACATGACTGGGCTTTCATCTTGAGCTCCCTTCCTCTGCTCTGCTAAGTAATCTTACTGAGGTTCTCCATCAACAATGAAGACAGGGAAGGGGTGTTGCATGACAAATTATGGCCTTTCTTTTTCCCTCCTGGATAACTAAGAGTTCTCTCCAATACACAATGGTTGAGTTCACTTGGAAGCACTAGGCAGAATGAATGCATTGATAGAAACTGATGGAGCAATGCCACACCTCCAAAAACAAAGTCCTTGCTCACGGCAACCTAAGCAAGGTCTGTCAGACCCTATGAAGATAAATGCTTCCAATTAGCCATTTGCTCTCCTGTGGCATTCATCCTTATGTTCTTAGTGAACTAGACACAGATGAAAGCCATGTTTGGCTGCCTATTAAACTTGTATATTTTGGAAAGGAAGCAAGTCTATCTATTACTATAGCAACTGGAAACCTATGAGAGAATGTGATGCTAATGAAGTCAAGATCATAGCTTTGCTTTATTTTGTGATGACACCAGCACACCTAACCTGGCTAACCAGCTAGCTCCTTTGTCACTGAAGATACTAGTCAAATGACGAAACAGGTGTATAAGGTCAATGACTGCAAATTACCCCTGTCAACAATTTCTCAAAGTGCAGGCTGTAGACCACCTGCATAAGAATTGTTGGGATTTTATTTTAAAAAAGTAAAAGCCAGTTTCTGGCCCCATTCAATACAAAAATGGGAACTGATGGATATGTTCATTCAAGATTGAGAACCACCACCCTTCCAAGAGAGCTCCGTGCCAAGCCCCATGGATACTGGCCAGGCTTATCTTTATGGAGAAGCATTCTTGACACAATTTGCCAAGGAAATTGAGTAGTGAGCAAAACCACAGGGCTCATTTTTCAAGTCAAAAATTGACCAGAAAAGGTTGTAAAAATTCTCGTAAACATCAAAAAGTTCTCATCTTTCTTGACTTTTTTTTTTTTTAAACAAAAGAGTAATACTCTTTAGCTGTTTACTTAAAAGTTTCTGAAGGATAATATTAAGCCTTCCTTTGTTCACTCCATTTCACAGCTTGTATTAAATTCTAAAAACTCTCTTCACCTTTAGGTAAAAGAAGTTAAATTGTTTGAACCTAAATGCCATGGCTTATGAGGGTAATAATTCAAATTTCAAGTCTGAAGTGACTACTCTTGGAATTGAAAAGGTGAGGCTGAGATCAATTATTCCACCCTCAGTGCTATTAGGCGGTAGTGCACCTGAATCACCCCAAAGAGATGATATTCTGTTCTATTTTGAAGTGGAAATATCTTGGGATGTACAGTGAAGTACTAAAGTAGGGCTTAAAGCAAAAATCCTTGATGAAAATGCTCCAAGAAGAAACAGATCATTAGGTCAAGAGTTTCTTAATTTTGTCAACTGTTCAGTGGCCCAAAGGCAGCTGTTTGAGAGAGGCTTACAAACAGCTTTCTTGTACCAATTGTTCTCATCCTCTAAAAGCTTTGGATAAAGCTCAATTAAATGGAAGAAAAGTGATTTGAAGACATTCTTATAGAGAAAGCAGCAAAATCCTGGAATGACTGAGTTAGGAACACTTTGTAATTATTCCCTGAAATAATTTAGATGAAGAAAAACAAATTCCCAAGAGTGTTTTGTTAATACATTATTTAAAAATCAACTATTTGCTCTATGTCAGGAAGTTAAGAATAAAAACGTTTTTTGTCTGCAAGTGGTTCAAAGTGTTTCAGTTCATAGAGTTTGGTCAGGTCATTATTTAAAAAGAATGAAACTTTAAGGAATGAGGCAAATGAGGTACCATCTCACCATCTCAGTCCGAGTGGCCACTATTAAAAAGTCAAAAAACAACAGATGCTGGTGAGGTTGCAGAGAAAAAGGAATACTTATACACTGTTGGTGGGAGTATAAATTAGTTCAACTGTTGTGGAAAGCAGTGTGGTGATGTCGAAGCTAAAAGCAGAACCACCATTTGACTCAGCAATCCCATTACTGGGTACATACCTGGAGGAATAGAAATCATTCTAGAATATTCTATTCCACATGAATATTCATTGTAGCACTATTCACAATAGTAAAGATATGCAGTCAACCTAAATGCCCACCAATGGTAGACTGGATAAAGAAAATGTGGTACACATACACCATGGAATATTATGTAGCCATAAAAAGTGAGTGATGTTATGTCTTTTGTGGGAACATGGATGGTGCTGGAGGTTATTATCCTCAGTAAACTAATGCAGGAACAGAAAATCACATATTTGATGTTCTCAGTTAAAAGTGGGAGCTAAATGATGAGAGCTTATGAGCACAAAGAAGGAAACAACAGACATGGGTCTACTTGAGGGTGAAAGGTGGGAGGAGGGAGAGGAGCAGAAAAAATAACTATTGGGCACTGGGCTTAATACCTGGATGATGAATAATCTGTACAACAAACCCCTGTGACATGAGTTTAACTACGTAACAAACCTTCAAGTGTACCCCTGAACTTAAAAGTTAAAAAAATAAGGAACACAAAGCTGCTTATGTAAATGTCTGAAAATCTTAATTTCTAAAAAAAATTGTAGGCATTTCCTTCATAAAACAGGTCCTCATGTGACAGGTAGCAAAACTCAGGCCTGAGAGGTCATTTTGCATCGTATTTTACAGTAAGTTAGAGGGAGAGGAAAGCCAGATCTCTTGAATCACTACCCAAAACAGTAGTATGATTTGTGAGTTATGAGCATGCACGTAACTACAAAATACAACACAAAAGGTCATAACCATGACTTAGGTTTTACCTCCTGGTTTTAAAATATCCATGAAGAATCAACATGATACATGTAACATGACTTGGGTTTTTTTTTTTTTTTTTTTTTTTTTTTTTGAGATGGAGTCTGTGTTGCTCAGGCTGCGGTGCAGTGGCGCAACCTTGGCTCACTGCAAGCCCCACCTCCTGGGTTCAAGCGATTCTCCTGCCTCAGCCTCCCAAGTAGCTGGAACTACAGGCATGTGCTACCATGCTCCCCTATTTTTTTTTTATTTTTAGTAGAGATGGGCTTTCACTGTGTTAGCTAGGATGGTCTCAATCTTCTGACCTCGTGATCTGCCTGCCTCGGCCTCCCAAGTGCTGGGATTACAGGCATCAGCCACTGTGCATGGCCATGACTTGGGTTCTTAAAAGTCAAGTTCTAACACAAACACAATATACCATTTTATTTCTTTTTCCATGTAAAAACAACACCTAGAAAAGAGATGTTCTAATCAGAAAAAAAAGGGAAGGTTGTGATCTAATTAGTAAGTTCAGGAGTCAGTGGAGGAAGAAAAAAATACTGCTAATCGAGACCAAAATAGCAGCTATTAGGTCTAAAGAGCAAAGTACTAAGCATGGCAGAGGTGCCTCGTGTATGAATAATACCTATTCATAATTCACCTGGGGCCATTGGCCTGCTGTGAGCAAGTAAATGACAAATGAACAGCAGACCTATGGTGCTACTTTACACACTGAATAAATTCTTTGTGAAGATTCCCACCACTGAGGTGCAGATTGCCTTTAAATAAGAATAGGGGTTTGGTATTGCCTCAAGCAGATAAGTGATCAAGACAGCATTAATAACTCAAGTAGGCAGGAGGACAATACAGATGAGGAGAGATCTCAGAGTTAGAAGGTGGATTTTTTTTTCTCTTTTACTATGGGTTCAACAGATGACAAATGCATTAATAAACTTAACATGTGTTGCACTTGACTTCTATGCTATTTCTTTAGATATCTGTTTCCCTTCTCCATTCCTTGACTGTTAGAAATAGCAGAGCATGAGGAGCAATGTGGATGTAGAAATGGGAAGAGAACTTCCTGAAAGACAACAGTTCAGCTGCCAATCAGGAAGCACTGGAATGTGGAGCCATGTTTTTCAGAATCTGAACATAGTTAGGATTGCATCCCAACCCTTTGCCTTGAAGTTGCATATGGACCAATATGAAATGAGCCTTTCTGTCCTGCCTGCATGTGACAGCAATAATCCCTGGCCTAACGGGAACAACAGCCTGATGTAGGCCAGTTTCTCAGTGCATAGTGCCCACTGTGGTCCCCCTAGAACCTCACCACAGGGCCAGCCCACCATATGTGCATAATACTGAACATTCTTAGTGAACTCTATTCACCCAAAATGTTGAGCAGCAAGCCTTGAACTTGTAAACAGGCACTCTGGTAGCTAAGATAAAAAAGAATGTCTAGGTCAAACAGAACGACGATCCAGCCTCTATCTCCTACATGCCACTACATGCCCACCATGCTCCAGAAGACAGCAGGATTAAACCCATAAGTCTCATGCCCTTGTTTTGTTTCCTTTCGGCAACTGCCACTATCTAAATCCTCTGCTGTATCATTTTTCCTCTTCTGTATTTTCATTTTCTTAATTCTCTCACCCTCCATTCACCTGACTCAGCCTTTTGCCCATTCCAAACCTCCTGCTGGAATGCCTGCTCCGTGATCAATAATGCTCCATCCTCCATCATCAACACCACACTGTTTTTTTTTTTTCCTTTGAGACGGAGTCTTGCTCTGTCACCCAGGCTGGAGTGCAGTGGCGTGATCTCAGCTCACTGCAACCTCTGCCTCCTGGGTTCAAGCAATTCTCATGCCTTGGCTTCCCGAGTAGCTGGGACTACAGATGCCCACCACCACACCTGGCTAATTTTTGTATTTTTAGTAGGGATGGGGTTTTGCCATTTTGGCCAGGGTGGTCTTGAACTCCTGGCCTCATGTGATCCATCTGCCTCGGCCTCTCAAAAGTTCTGGGATTACAGTCATGACCCATTGCACCCAGCCATCTGTCCCAAAGTTCTCCCTGAGCACCACTTCTCACTCCGAGCCTGAACAAATGAAACGCAGCTCCTCCCAAAGGACCCTGCTTCCCTTGGGGAAATCCCAATCACAGGATACTCATTCTCTCACCAAATAACTCAGGTTCACAAGGTGGGGCCTATGTTCTTCTCCTGCTCAGCAGTGGTTTCAGATCATTATTCTTCCACAAACTGTTAACTCTAAGATTTACACACCTGGCAACATCACCCTCCACTCCCTTCCTCTTTGATGTTTGTGGACTCTGACCTATTATTCCTTTACTGAAATCTGTCTTCTCTTCATTGCTGCTCCTAGTGATTTGAACATTCATAGTGATACGGTTTTGTGTTCCCCAAAAAGATATGTGGAATTCCTAACCCCTGTACCTGTGAATATGACCTTATCAGATATAATGAAGTTGAGATGGAGGCCTTCTTCCAAGATGATTGATGTCCTTTATACGAAGAACAAAATGCTATGCACAGGCAAAGACATGCACAGAGAAAAAAGCCACGTAAAGATGGAGACAGAGATTGGGGTTATGCTTCCACAAACCAAAGAATGCCTAAAGCTACCAGAAAATGGAATGGGCAAGGAAGTATCCTGTCCTAGAGACTTTGGAAGGAGCATGGTCCTGATAACACCTTGATTTCCAATTCTAGCCTCCAGAACTGCAAGAGAATAATTTGTTGTTTTAAGCCACCCAGATTGCAGTAATTTGTTACAGTAGATCTACCAATGAATGAATATTCCATCTTACAACTCCTCAGTTATTTGACTTCCTTTTTATCAATGATCTTCCACACTCCACATCAGTCACACCCTCTGATAGTCATACACCTAGGGGTTGTTTCCATGAAATTCCTCTACTCTGAGACCTCTGATTGAGACAGGCCACTGTCTAACCGTCTACTCATCTTCCAACTTGCTTGCTCACTCATTAAACTACTCTCCCTACTATTTATATCCCTTTATACATCTTCACTCCTATCTTTGGTTCTTTCCTCATTCAGCTTAAATTCCAAGATTCCATGGTCCAATCTCCTAAACTCTTGCCCCTTTGTTGTTTGTCATACTTGCCTGGCAACACTTTGATCCTGGCTGAATTTAACTATGCACTTTCTTCATGCCTGTGCTGGGACTGCTGCAGAGAGTGACACCATCTAGAAAACAGGTAGCACTAAAAATTCATGGTCACCATCCTCAAGTGGTCTTCAACCCTACGCTCTCACACTATTTGGAAATGTCATTACTCTTCTCTAGGCAGCTCACTCCAAAACTTTCTGCACAAAAACCCACAGATCCACCCTCATCCTTGACATTTTCCTTCTTCTTCAGTGGAATATGAGCTCCTCATTTATTTGAAAGTCAGTTGCTTGTCTATGTTCTTAATGCCAGGCCTTTCCACCATATCAGCAATTTTGCACACTAACCACCTCTCCCCTCTCCTGTATCTCCTCTCTCTTCTTTTCTACATATATCCTCCCCTCAGCATTTAAACATTCTGAAGCCTTTCCTATTACAAAAATCCTTCCATTCTAAGACTCTGTCCTGCTATCATTCTCTTTCAGAGATGCCTCACTGGTTGTCTTGATTTTCTTACTTTCTTCTTATTCCTCAAGTTCTCTAAATCAGCTTCGGTCCCCACCACATGCCATTGAAAGAGCTCCCTCCAAAGTTTCCACTGGCCTCCATGTCACTATATCTAATGGACATGCCATCTTCTCCGAGTAGCCTTCTACCCTATGACTGTATTCCTTCTTGACACTCTTCTCTTGATTTCTGTGACTTCTGTGACACACATACCTATTTCTTTTCTGATCTCTCGGGATGTTTCTTCTTATCGTTTCTCTTTCTCCGTTCATTTTTAATTATTGGCATTTCCCAGACCCTCCTCTCTTTTTAATACACATTTTCTGTATTCACTCTCATAGTGTGATTTACTAACCCCTTTACTGAAGAGTTACTTAAGCCAGTAACTCCTGAACATTACTTCCATGTAATGTTTTGAACTCTTTTGAACTCCTAAGCCATATATACAGATGCCTACCAAAATTTTCTGTTGGATGTCTTATAGGCTTTTTGAATTCCACATGACTAAAGTTTAGTGAATAAATTCCATCACCTCGTCCTGGTCTTCCTTTATCCCTCCCCATTATATGCCCCATTTCACTCAATGATATGCCAGCCAGCTAAAACCTGTAACTCTAGCATCATACTTGACTCCTCCAACCTTGATCCCTTTGCCACCCCATGAATTCTGTTATCCATACCTGAATTCAATGTAATCCAAGCCTATTCATCTCCTGTTCACATGAGGAATCTATACAATGATTACAAGTCTACGTTTTCCTTCAGCAATAAGTCCCTATACATGTTCAGCTCCCATCCTTGCTACTTCAAAATCTGTGTCCTTATCACCTATCTTTTCTTTTGTATATGCCAAAGCCATACACAATCTAATTCCCTCTCTAACAGTGCCCATCTATTAGAGAAGGAATTAAATTGAGTAAAGCTTTGGCATAAGCAAAAGAAAGTTCTATCTTATGCATATGCCTATCGTTCTTTTGGAATCTTCTCTCTCCTTTTCCAGGGCCCTTTTCCTCTCTCCACAGAAACATGCTTGTGTCTCTTAAGAAAACTTTTTCTTTACAACTTTAAAACTTTTTCTTTATAAAACTTCAATTCTACTTCAACCACCATTTTTTTTCTCTTCTTAATTTAAATACTGAACTTCTTTTAAAGGGCAATGAATACTCACTGATGAGGTTCTGGTTCAGGTAACGGTGGAACTACTTATCGAAAAATAATCCTCCTGCTAATAACAATTATACATTCTGGATAAATATTTAAATAAATGACTGAAGCCACCAGGGAGCAATCTAGAACTGAAAGGAGTGTTAGTTTTTGGAGATGAGAAGCGAATCAGGTGCTATACACATTTAATTAAATTTTCTTCTAAGGGTACTCTCCTGTTCATAGGATCCATGGGGATAGGATGTCAAGAAAAAGGTTTCTAGGAAGTAAGAGACCTGAGTCTGGGGCTACCAGAATGTCTGGAAATGGAAGAGGAGAAATGTTAGAAAGGAGGAAACCACCACAGATGAATAAAACCCAAGATCAGTATACAAATTCCCCTCAATTTGTTTGCCAACTCATAAGCTATATAAGACAGCATTGCTAGAAAGCAACAGCTAAAATGCTTAAAATAAGCAAAAGTTTCCATAGTTACTTATTTCTGGAATGTCAAAATTTGGTTTTCAAGTCTGGCTATTTAGAGGGGTTTAGGAAATACTGCAGGCTTTTCATTAAAACTCCAAAAGACTACATCTGGAGACCAGGAACAGTACCTTAGAACTAAGGGCAAAACTAAAATGGAGCAAGCTGGCACCAGATGAAAGAGACACACTAGTAATTTAACTGCCTGCTACAACAAAATACAATATTCCTCAGGGGGCAGACAACAAAAACCAGAATAACTATAAAATATTATCTACAATGTTCAGTATAAAATTTAAAAATACTAAATATTAAAAGAAATAGGAAAATGTGACTTATAACCAAGAGCAAAATCAGTCATTAGAAGCAGATCTACAGACATTCAAGATGTTGAATTGGTAGTCAAGGATCTAAATAATGATTATAAATTTATTAATGAATTTACCAAAAAAATAGGAATAATGGGAGAAGAGAGATATAATGGAAGGGGAGAAAGAATAATGGAGGAGAGAGAAAAACCTTAGAAAATAAACAAAAACCTTAGAAAGAAACAAATGGAAACTTTAGAATTTAAAAATAAAACCTGAAACAAATTCATTGGAGGAGGTAGTTACTAGCACATGTACATTAAAAAAATGACTAAATATAAAATAGGTCAATGCAAAGTATTCAGGCAGATGCATAGATAAAAGAAAAAGTTAAAGAAAAATAGATAGAGTCCTAGTGACCTGTGGAACAATAGAAAACAATCTAACACATAAATAGTTGAGTCCCAGGAGAGAGTAAATAGGGCAGGTAAAATATTTTAAGAAATAATGTCCCCCAAATTCTATACTTAATGAAAACAACCAAAAGATCCATAAAGCTCAGCTCATCAAAATCCAGGCAAAATAAATTTAAAGAATACTACCCTCAAACGCATCATTCAAATTGCTAGAAACCTGATTGGGCACGGTGGCTCACGCCCGTAGTCCCAGAACTTTTGGAGACTGAGGTGGGAGGATCACCCAAGGTCAGGAGTTCGAGACCAGCCTGGCCAACATGGCGAAATCCTGTCTACAAAAATACAAAAGTTAGCCAGGTGTGGTAGCTTGTGCCTGTAATCCCAGCTACTCAGGAGACTGAGGCAGGAGAATGGCCTGAACCTGGGAGGTGGAGGCTGCAGGGAGCTGAGATGGCGCCATTGCACTCCAGCCTGGGTGACGAGAGTGAAACTCCATCTCAAACAACAACAACAACAACCACCACCACCACCAAATTGCTAGAAATCAAAGATAAAGAAAAAAATGTTAAAACTTTCCAGAAGAAAAGGTTTGTTACATACAGAAGAATGATGATAAAAATGAGAGCTAACTTTACATCATAAACAATGGAGGCAAAAGGGCAATAAGATGCCATCTGCAAAGTGCTGCAAGAAGAAGAAAAAAACTAAATAGTGATTTTATATCCAGAGAAAAATCCTTCAAAAACGGACAAAATAAAGACATTCTCAGTGAAAAAAAGAGCTTGGATAGTTTGTCTCCAGCAGACCTGAAGTATAAGAAACACTAAGGAATATCCTTAAGGCTGAAGGAAAATGCTACCAGATAGAAATCTGGATCTAGAGGACAGAAAAAAAGAACACTGAAAATGGCAAATACATTAATATTATAAAAGGTTATTCTTCTCTTTTATTAATTTCTTTAAAAGACTATTGACATTTTGAAACAAAAATAAAAATGTGTTACACATTTTATAACGGGTAGAAATAAAATCCCTGACAATAATAGCACAAAAGATATAAGGGAATTTGTACAAATATGAATGCAAGGAAAACTGTGATAAGTTAACGATTTATGTTTTAATTGCTAAAAAAAAAAAAAAAGAGAGAGAGAGAGAAAAGTATTCAAGGCCAGGCCTGGTGGTTCACTCCTGTAATCCCAGCACTTTGGGAGACTGAGGCGGGTGGATCACCTGAGGTCAAGTGTTTGAGACCAGCCTGACCAACATGGCAAAACCCCATCTCTACTAAATATACAAAAAATTAGCTGGGCCTGGTGGCAGGTGCCTGTAATCCCAGCTACTTGGGAGGCTGAGGCAGGAAAATTGCTTGACCCCAGGAGGCAGAGGTTGCAGTGAGCTGAGATTGCATCATTGCACTCCAGCCTGGATGAGACAGCAAGACTCTGTCTCTAAATAAATAAATAAATAAATAAAGTATTCAAAAATAATACTAAGAGGTAGAGCTAAAAAGCCAACAGAGAAGATAAAATGACATAACTTTATTTTCTTTAAAGGCAAAAAAGGAGAAAAAGAACAAAATTCAGAGGAGACAAAAGAATAGCAAGAAGATAAACTAAAACCCAAGTATCTAATCATTACAATAAATGTAAATGAATAAAACATTCCAATTAAACACGAGAGATTGTAAAATGGGGTAGGAAAACAGTACTTACCTATATGTTGTTTATAAGGGATACATTTTAAATGTAAAGATATAAATACCCAGGTAAAAACAAATGAAAAAGATGTACCATATAAACAGCAAGCATAAGAAAGTTTATGGCTTACTAATATCAGTCAAAGTATATTGTAAGACCAAGGACAAATAGGACAAGTTGTTAATGACAAAAGGATCAATTCATCAAGAAAAACAAAAATTCTGAATACACATGCAACTAATAATAGAAAATACATGAAACAAAAGTGACAGAACTAAAGAGAGACAAATCTTCAATCATAGTTTTTAACACCTTTCTCTCAATAATTGATAAAACAAGTAGATACATTTCAGTAAGGACACAGAAGATTTGAACACCACTATTGACCATCTTGACATCCATAAAACCTACATCCAACAACTACAGGACACACCATGTTTTCAAGACACCGGAAACATTCACCAACATAGACCATATGCTGGGCCATAAAATAAGTCTCCACAAACTGGAAAAGACTGGAGTGATACACAGAATGTTCTCTGAACACATCAGAAATAAAATAAAAATTAGTAACAATTAAAATGGATCTCTCACTAATTCATTGTTTAAAACATCCACTCACTGATTAACACTTTTTATCTAACTCCCTCTGACTCTCCTTAATATTTTACTTTTAAAGTCATAAATATCCTCCTGATCCTTACATCTACGCTTTCGAAAACTGAATTAGTTAATTCAGTACATGGGCAACTTAACTAAGCCAATCAACATTTTCTGAGGACCCAATATGTGTATGACCCTGTGCTGATACTAAAAGCTACTGCTTAAATATAGCACTTCTGATGTGTTAGGAACTGCTGTAAAGCGTATTACAATTCTGAACCCGTGTCATTGAATTTTCATAATAATCCTATGAGATAGGTATAGTTTGAAGGATGAAGAAACTGAGGCAGAGAGAGGTAAAGTTATTTGCCCATGGTCACACAGCTAAGTGTTGCAGCTAGAATTACCAGTCCAGGGAGTCTGACTCCAGGGTCAAGTTTCTTAAGCACTGCACTATACACAGCTATACAAAGTCCTTGAGTTCAGTGCTCACAGACTGGTGGAAAGACAGAAGAAAAGTCAGATAAACTATCATAAATTAATGCAGTAGATGTTTTACACTCCTCCTCCCCAGTCTTACCGTGTCTGGGTACCTCTATCCCAATATAGAGGCACATAGTAATCTGCCTTAGATCCCTTCAGAAACTTACTTTGAAGAAAATATATGATAGTCTCATTTATATTGTAAAATATTAGCTGTAAAAAAAAGTTAACACTGCTTTATGGCACACTCAGAGCATTTGCATTTTACTAGTTCCTGTTTGATTTAAGCAAAATACATATTTCTAACTTAGGAATGCCAGACAGTCATAGGACAGATGTAGAAAAGTTGTGGGAGGGGTCTGGAGATGTGCCCAGGCATTTTTGAAGTCTCATTACATGGAGTAATATGCCTTCTTTACCCTTATGTAAGTTGGATCCATGATACTCTTTATTTCTGAATATTACAGAAATTAGACAGTGATTCAGCTTTGGAATGAACAATCTTCATTAAGTCACTTAACTCAGTTTAAATTCTTAGACCTTTCTTCTTTGTAAACGAGGGCAATGTTTGCTTTGTAGAGTCATAAAGAGTAAACGAAAGCAGTTGGCACCCACAGCGTTACTTGGGACATAGCACATGATGTCTGATAAATGTTAAAAAAAAAAAAAAAGTCAAAATCTCAGCTTATACATCTCTTCAAATTACATGACAAGGGAGTTTTTTAAAAAACTAAATTTTATAATAGCTTGGTCTTTCATAAGATCTCAGGTCCATAGAGAATACTATGTACAAACATACATCAGAAGTTCAAAGAGGGGTGTACAACCTTAGGATGAGCCTGTCTCTGCAAATCTTCACAGACTTAATTTTTAGGAGGAAAACAGTAACCTCTTTCTCAGCTAAAGAATCTAAAAATAATAGAAAGTAAGTTATTTTTAGCCAAAGATGCAATCTTAATTTATGTCATCTACATAATGATGTCTGCACAACAGCTAATGTTTAATCCTGGTTCTTGAGAGCCCACATAACTCTCAGAAACAATAGTAGACTATTCCCCCTTCATTCTCCAAACAGGAGATGAAAACAATAAAATGAACATTTCCATTGGATTTCAAAATTGTATTTTTCAGTTTGAACAAGCCATGATCAGTAAGACCGGAAGTATTCCTCAAAAAAGAGGTGGGACTTCACTGTTAAATACCTAGAGCTCCAAGACTCTAGACATGCCACTGGCTTTTTAAAGGGCACTAAGGTAAATTGTTTTACTCCACTTATTTTAGTTTCTGCTTCCTTAAAATCAATGAAACAAACCTTGGTCTGTTGAAACTATTTTCTTTTTTTTTTGAGGCAGAGTCTTGCTCTGTCACCCAGGCTGGACTGCAGTGGCGCGATCTCAGCTCACTGCAAGCTCCACCTCCCGGGTTCACGCCATTCTCCTCCCTCAGCCTCCCGAGTAGCTGGGACTACAGGTGCCCGCCACTGCGCCCAGCTAATTTTTTATATTTTTAGTAGAGACAGGGTTTCAGCGTGTTAGCCAGGATGGTCTCGATTTCCTGACCTTGTGATCTGCCCGCCTCGGCCTCCCAAAGTGGTGGGATTACAGGCGTGAGCCACCGTGCCTGGCCTGAAACTTATTTTAAACAAAAAATAGTTCCCATATTCCTCCCATTTCTTGATGATGATCTACTATTAAGAAAGGTGAAAGTTGGGATTTGGAAGGGTATTGGGGTTCTGGGTATATGTAACAAGGCCGTAGTAGTTAAATAATTGTCATCATTGAAGATTACTGGGAGATAAGTGTTATGACATTTTTTTGTATCCTTTTGCATGAGAATTTGACCTTCAGTTAACTCTCCAGTTTTGTTCCCATGGTCACCTGATACAACTTGTATGTAAATTATGTTACCAGGGTACATTGCTTGTGGTGAAAATGATCCCTGATTGATAGCCTGCATGTGGATTGGGAAGACTATCAATATGTATTTTAGAAAGGCATATCCTTGGAGTGCAGTGACTCTTGTAGCTGGGGCTGCCTTTGCGGAGTCCTCAAAAGCTGTGCCCATGGAATTATTGCAGATATGTTGGCTCCAATGATCTATGAGGCTTTTAAGCCATGGTAACTCTCACACATACTTGATGTGGACCCTCTCATCTCCTTGCACCTGAGCTGTCATCTGGGGACTGGAAATCCAGAAGCCAGCCCCTGAATTGCTATAGGGGTTTCTACCGAAATGCAGTGCTTGACACATCTCAGCTCGCAAGCCATGGTTCCTGTCCTATGTCCTTCTGAGAAGACTGATGCCAAGTGGTCTATGACTGTCTTATGAGTATGGATGTAAAGTTGAACCAAAAACCCTCCCCCACCCCCTCAAGTGGACACTGCAGATACAGAATAGATGAGATATAATGTGAAGGACCAGAGGGAAAGTATTAAATTCCTAGTGCCTAGGAACACATTTTCTATTGAATAAAAAGGAAAGGAAATAAACATTTGCTATGATAAAATGAACAAGAAACATTTCCTCTCTCTTTTTTTCTGGGTCTCTGGTTATAGCTCCTAGACTTTTTTTTTTTTTTTTTTTAACAAAACAAGATACCTTTAAATTCCTGAACCTTTGCTTGTTTGAAAGGGAGCTGAATAACAGTGCTTCCATCAATTAATAGCAGTTTTAGGAGACCTTCAAAGAAGGGTGGACCATGACATACAGGAATCAAAGTCCTGGGAGAGTTCCTTAGTGCTAAATAGTCTTCATGTCTACAGCAAGTATTAATGATCTTATACTTGTGCTCCTTATTCTTCTATCCTCTCACTCCTTTGCTTCCATATGATCTCCTTTTCTCAGGGTCAAACACTAAGAATAGTTTTTGAGCACTTTATCTCTTTTTTCTCTGAAGTCTTTCTTCTCCATAGAATTCATCTCAATTTTCTCTGAGTCTCGACCAGCTTAAAATAACCTTGCCGAGAAATGCCCAAGGTCACCAGTAGGCTCTGTAGCCAGCTGAGAAGAATAGTGTTTGATGTCTGTGCCTCATGCCCAGTGCCAAGCTCGGAAACATACCCCCTCACCTCACTGCATGACTTACATTAGGATCCAAGAACCTAAGAATGGCACAGCTCGTTGAGAAATTTGTCGGTAGAGAATTAGGGCAACTATTTAGTAATAAGGGAGAAGACAGCCAGCCAAAAGAGAGGCTTGCATAGTTGCAAATGACTGCAGGAAAGAATGAAGCTCTCGGAACCTGGGTTCATCTAGCAGGCTGCTCCCAGGAATGGTGACAAGAAATTCCCAATATCTGCTCTGTCCTTACCGTGAATTTGACCCTGTTTCTCTGTAAGAACCCTGATGGTGCACTTCCCTCATACTACATATAAAACAGGCACACTCATGCAAGGCTGGTGGGTATGCCAACTGTAAACAATTTGTATATCATTTTGGGAAAGCAGTTTAATAGTGTTCATGCTTCCGACACCATTAATTCTACTCCTGGATATTTACTCCCGAAAGCCAAAATAAACCAAAAAACCATATGCATATCATTTTTTGACCATTCATGAAGACCATATAGCAATATGGAACTGGCTGAAATATTAAAGAAAAAAACCCAAAACACAGAATGTCTGAATAACCAGTATGAGTACAACTTTGAAAACAGGCAGGTATACGTGGACAAAGGCTAGAATGAAAAACAAATGAAAATAGTTGCGACAAAGTGGTAAAAATATGGATGACACATATCTCTTTTTAAAATTCTTCAGGCTTGTTTGAAATTTAGAATGACATATTAAAATAAGAACAATCACTTAGTTAAGCAGACGTTAGGAAAGACATTTCCTCACCCCCAATTCATCTATGAGTGTATGACTTATCATTTCTATGGCCTGAGGGATACAAAGCATTCTCAGATTACAACACATAGTTGTTTCTAATTCAGCTTGGGTAAAACAACGATAAATCCAGAGCCATATTTATAGAATTATCTAATTTGGTAGTTAAATGGATTTGTAATTCCAAGACTTTCATTCTAAACTCAAGATTTTGTAAGTTCAGGGGCTGATCTGTAATCTTTCTGTCTTTTACACAAAATCAGACCTTGCAAGTCAAAAGGGATAACAACTTTATACTTAGCATTATTATCAACTCTAGCTATTAAGTACACTGTATTAGTTCAGTACTATGTGCTATATATACTATTATTTCTCTTCATTTTCACAGTCCCCCTGAAAGATAATTAGTTTTCCTTAAAGAACAAGAAACTAAGTCCAAGTTTAAATATCTTGTGCAATATGAAATCATAATAACCAATGGTTTTATCAAACTTACAATGCACTAGGCAATTTACTAACCCATTTGATCCTGAGAGCAGTCTTATAAGGTAGTTACTGTTAAATTCCCATTAAGCAGATGAGGAAACTCAGCTCAGAAAAGTGAGGTGCTTTGTCCAAGGTCCTGGTTTAGCCAGCAAGTGGTAGAGACATAATTCCAACTCTGACAGTCTGGCTCAGAGCCTGTGCCCTAAAGTGGGGTCCCCCAACCCCCGGGGCCACAGACCCAGTTTGTGGCCTGTTAGGAACCAGGCTGCACAGCAGGAGGTGAGTAAGTATTATTGCCTGAGCTCTGCCTCGTGTCAGATCAGTGGCAGCATTAGATTCTCATAGGAGCATGAACCTTAATGTGAACTGTGCAAACGAGGGAGCTAGGTTGCACGCTCCTTATGAGAATCTAATGCCTGATGATCTGAGGTGGATCAGTTTCATCCTGAAACCATCTCCCACCATCCGTGGAAAAACTGTCTTCCATAAAACTGGATCCTGGTGCCAAAAAAGGATGGGAACTGCTGCCCTAAAGCACTGCCTTATACCCTACTCGAAGGATGACTAGAAAAGGATACCACTTGTTTTCTAATTCAGGTCAATATACTTCCCATTGGATTGTCCTGTGTCTCATTTGGCAGATGAGAAAATTGCAAACATGAGTGACTGACTTGTTCATGGTCACATGAGTAGCTCATGGTTGAGAATTAACTTCTTGACTTCTAATCTAATGAACTTCCTGTTATCTCAGACTTCTGGGAATGGGGGAAAAAACAAAAAACAAAACAAAAAAACAAAACAAAACAAAACAAAAAAAACCTAGCTAAGAACAAAAGCAAATGAGAAAAGGCCTTAGGAAAATCAAGTCAAAGATCTTTAAAAAGATAAAAATCTTCCTTGTCTCTCTTCCATCCCGTATATTTTAATGGGACTGTGGCTCTCGTCCATCCTCGTGGATCAGTGACCTACACAGGGGAGGGAGAAGCAGTGATGCACAAAAGGGGCTTCTGGGGGACGTGGCCATCACCCTGGACATCTGGTGTTCCAGGTTTTAGCCAAACTCTCTGTGCATGTCTGTGTTGTTATGTGGTTATGGTTATGTGGAAAATGGCATGCCAATAGGTGAGTCTTTTGGAAAATGTTACCAATTTCTGATTTTTTTTTTTTTTTTAAAAAGGTTCTATGAGAAAACCTGAGCTTAGAGGGTGTGATGGTGGGTTTTATGTCAACTTGGCTAGGCCATTGTGCCGTTATTCAGTCAAACGACACTATAGGTTTTGATGTGAAGGTATTTTGTAGATGTAATTAACATCTACAGTCAATTAACTTTAAATAAAGGCTATTAGCCTTGATAACTTCGGTATGCCTCATCCGATCAGATGAAGGCCTTCAGGACAACTGAGATGTCCTGGAAAAGAAGAAACTCTACCTCAAGGCTACAGCATTAACTCCTGCCTGAGTTTCCAGCCTACTGATGTTAACTACAGATTTCAGTCTCACTAGCCCCTACAACTGCATGAGCTAATTTCTTAAAAGAAATCTGTATACACTTATCTGCTTACCTACCTACCCACCCATGCACTCACCCATCCACCCATCTGCCCATCTGCCCACCATCCATCCATCCATCCATCCAGTTGACTTTGTTTCTCTAGAGAACCCTGATGGATATAGAGGTTTTCCCAGGATGGAAAAGCACTGCAAGAATGCTGAGCACATAGATCCACTTGACACACAGATCCTGAAAAGCAGAAACAGCCTGACAACGGAGAAAGAAAAGTTCTGCTGAAGAGACACAGCATTATTGCCACCATGCAGGCAGAGACCAGTGCAAACATTACTCTCTGCCCTCGTGTCACAGTGAGCAGACAGTTACAACAATCTCAGCGCAGTCAGAAGTGAAAGGGGTGTGCTCACTGTGAAACATAGGTTCAGGCATCTGTGAGTCTCTGTAGCAATAAAATGACAGCAGGGAGTAAAGAACACGCACTCAGATTTCTAGGAATTAACAGCAACAGAAAGGCGTTCTGGGAGTGTTAAGAGGACCTCCTCGGTCAGCGCTGACAGTGAGCTCAAAGCCTCCCCAGGGTCCTGGACAACACTGACAGGCAAAGCACTTCTAATTCTTCATAGTGTTCTGGGTTCCTACGTCCACAATTTCTAGGCTTGCGGAGAGTTATGGTTTAAACCAGATCTGCTTCCTGTTTTAAAAATAAATGTGTCCTTTCAAACGTCGTCCTCATCACCATCTCCCAGCTTTATCTCCCCTAAATGACTATGTCAGACACCAAGTTGGAGGAAGGTGCAGGGTGGACAACCATTCTCACCTTGGCTTCTGAAGTGGGTTCCAAGAAGCACAGGCGATTCCCAAGTCCCTCGGCTGCCAGGCAGAACTTCCTCTGTTCCTTGTGAATGGTGGCGATGCACTGGAGTACCACTTCATCCTCCTGCCGCGAGAAGAGAGACCCAAACATGAGTATGGGAAACTGCTGAGCCAGGCCCCGAGTCACCTTCCTGTACCTGAGTCAGGTAAGCCACCAATTCCTGACAGCCACGTGCTTTTGGTTTTTATTTTTAAACCTGATTATGGAAGGAGATTTTTCATTCACAGGACGTCACTGAGCATCTACCATGAGTCAGAACTCTACTTAATCCTGGGGTGAGGTCAGTGGGAGGCAAGTGCACACACAGCCCAGGCCTCACTTCTGAGAGCTGTGCAAAGCATATGGTCTAGGTGAGCTGATGATTTCAACACTTGGGCAAACATGAAAGCAAATTTATATAATGTCTCCAAATATAGAATAAAACAATAAGACATGATTGAGGGGAACAGAGAATGCAGACGACATCGAGCAAGGTGGGATGAGTGGAGGGAAAGTGTTGGGGTTTCAGGTTGTGGAAGAGGCAAAGTATGTTCTGTTGGAGGAAGGGAGAGTATGTGGTGGGCCACATATTTGCCAGGAAGATGTGGAGAGTGAAGGAGGTGGGTTTTAGACTCACAGAAAAGGACGACTAAAGAAGCCTTGGGGATCAGGTAGAAGGAGAAAGAATTGAAGGTCGATTAGAAGAGCTGCTCTGATTTCCCAAAGAGTAGACCTCTCTCCTAAATATCAGTCTCAAAAGCAGCCCTCCTAAAATTTCAGAGGCCCTGGAAAAGAGGCAGCCCTCCATCTATACTGATACGTTCACTTCTTGCACAATCCTCCCTGAAGTGGAGAGGAAAACAGTTTCCTTACCAATTCTTCCATTCCTGCCCCTCCTATCTGTCAGGCCATGCTCCCTAGTCATCACCACATGGCTTTGGATTTCAAGCAGCAAACAGATTTCCAGGTGTGGTTAAGTTACGGAAGTGAGCTGGGGGAGCCAGCTGGAGCGTCCCTCCTTCTGAGCATCTGGCTATCCATTGCCCCATCTCACCTCCATGTCCCTCAGTCTCAGAGACTGTCTTGCTGGAAAGTGCCACCAGAGTGTTGGAAAGGCAGATTAAGTAGAAGTCATTTTTCTTAAACTGTGTCTAGAATGTGCCTATGAAATGAAAAAATAAAATGGTCCTACCTGGTAAGACTGTGAAGCAATCCACTATTAACAGACCCCTACAAAGATGTCTGGTTGTGCCCAGAGATAGGTGAGGGGCTACAGGGGAATGTAAGAAGCCACAAACTGTAGATGTATGAAAAGAAGACTGGGAAAATATAGCTCCACAGTTTTACTAGCACTGAAATGTCACTGTTTATTATCTAAGTGAGTCAGAAACAAATCTGGGAATCTTTGCTTATAGTAAAATCAGAATTCATGGTCTTCATTTTCTTTGAGACTGAAGAAAACTCCAGAATATCACCGCTTTAAAAGTGGGGGTTTAGTGAAATCTCTGAAGAGAATGAAATTTTTCCCCAGGTGGAGCGTGCCCCTAGATTCCACATCAACCAGGGCGTTAGGATCCTCCTAATGGCATTGGCGGGTGGGACAAGGGCGGGTGGTGAGGTGCTCTTAGTTGCCAAGATGACGGAGACGTGCTGCTTATGTTGGAAAGCAGGGGCCATGGGAGTTAAGTCATCAGCAATGCAAGAGGCAGCACACAAAACTTAACTTTCACACCTAAACCAAGAATACCCCCTATTGAGAAATAGTTATATATCTCCCCCACCCACAGTTAACCAGTAAAAAGAAAGAAACAAAACTTAAAACTCCCCAAAAAACTACAGCAACAGCAAAACTCAGGCATTTAGAAATCATAGAAGTATAATTATTTTTTATTTTTTTTTACAAAGGCATGAAAGTTGACAGTTTTCCCATCAATGTGTGCCTCTGAGGTTCTCTTTTCAAGATCTCAATTCCCTTTCCCTTTCTATCCCCCAGGTGCCCAAACTACCAAGGCTTTGACCTTGCACTAGCTGCCTTGGGGTCTCACTGTTTGTCTTCTGAAATTTCCCCGTCCCATAAGTCACATCCCAAGCTGCCAAGAAACTAATGCAATAACCTTCCCTGATTTAATTAATAGCCATTTGTAGAACAGCAGCCCTGCACCCATGTGTTCCCAGGTTGGGGTTCTGGTGACACACAGATGGGTATGGGACTCTGGGCCAAACTGATACTTCTCCAAAGGATTTCTACTCTTTCCCACATTCTGTCTGGAACCTTCTGCTCAACCATGCTGACCTGGCTGCAGACAACACCTGGAGTGGCAGCCTGCAGCACCTGCCTTTGCTCCATATAGCAGCAATTATTTCCATAAACCTTCAATAGACAGACATCTGGAGCCTTTGAGTGCCTGACACTGAAATCTTTGCACTGAATTCCGTTTGGAATTATGAGATGAGTTAATTCAACCCATCTGATTACTCCTCTTGCTCCTGAGTGAAATACAGAACACAAGCTCTCCAATTAGAACCCAAGCCTTTCTTCATCCCTGTACTGGTTTGCACTTTCTCCCCTAGAATTATCCTCCCTCTTTTTTTCTCACTTTGCTTTAAATCAGATCTGGGCATTGCTGAAGGATGTCATTTCCAAGGAAGCCCCCTTACCCGAAGGCTACAAATTCTTCCACATTTTCTATCTCCTTTCCCCAGAAGCCTGCCTTCTTCTCACATGTCCCAGTGCCAAATTTGGACCTTACTATTCTTCCCATGTACAAAAACTCTTCAGTTTTGAAGTATGTGATAGCCACTTTCCACATCATTTCCCATAATTTATCTGACAATCAGAAACTCTGAAAAAATTTGTGTTAATTCAATATACATTTATTTTTTATTTATTCATCTTGCATTGACAGGTGGGATACTATGAGACACACAGGTCTTATAAGACAAGACCCATTAATACCGTAATAACGGAATTGTGGGCTGGAAGGCCATCCCAAGTAACTTTAGGGTTTATGCAGACATCTGTTCAAAGTGAACACCTGGACCTAATGATTTCTACTCTGTTGTAGTAACACACTATGATGAACCTTCCATGCCATAACCTAGAATAATCCCACTTCTAAAATCCAAAACTGGACTATCCAATGTTACAGACCCATTTTCTCTCTTGCTGTCACATTCATTCCTTACTTTTTACTAGATTTGCTCTACTTTATCAAGACTTCCAGTTCCTAGAAAGGCTCTCATCTCCATTATTTCCTCTTTCTCAAGGAGAACTGTTGATTTTTTTTTTTTTTTTTTGATAGAGAAAATAACACAACTCCGGGGTTTTGTGCTGCTATAAATTTATGATTTCCTGGTAACTTCTTTTCAGCTTGTTTCAACTCTGTCTCACTGGAACAAGACCACAAAATGTTCCCTTTTTTTTGTAGGCCTCACAGCAGATTCAACTCTGTCAATATAAAATAACCATACCTCTCACCTTTAAGAGAAAGAGAAACAAAATAAAGAGAAGAAAGTACTAAGTGAGAGGGTGCAATAATAAGTAAGGGTGGTGGGGATTGGGGGGACACTAAGACCTTTCAAACCCAGCCTCTGTCTTATAGAATATGATTCTCTAGTTGCTGGGAAATAATATCTTTAAGATCACATAAAGGCTTCCTGCTTTATACCAAATAAGCCAAAAGGTCTCTGCCCGGATTTAAGGTGCCCCGCAGTTGAATTCTACCTGATACCCCTAGCTTTGTCTCTCCTTCATTCCTATTGTCTTACTGTCTCCCAAATAAGTCACGCCCAGGCTCCCTAAAATGCTCCTTCTTTAAACCCCTCCATTCCCGTATTCATCTCTATATTCTTTAGTGCTTCCACCTTTCCGATGGATCCTTCCCGTCTCTATTTTCTTCCGCCATCCCTGAATAAAAGGGACTGCTCAATGATTGTCTTTGTCGTGTTCCCTTGGCAATCTCATTCATTCTTCAGGCTTCCTGCTTTACTTCTGAGGAGCTGTTACTCAGTCTGTACCTCCAACCTGGTGGCCCTCTAGGGTTCCAAACCTCCATCTATTTTTACCTGCGGACTTACCAACACTTCAAACCAACATCTCCCAGTGCACTAAAAGGCTTCTTTTTCAGTCTACCTATCCTTTTATATTCCCCAAGTTTGTTAAGAGCACATCCAACCTCTGGGCAACCTCAGCTTACACATCATTATCTCATATCTCTGGGTCCCCCGCTTTTCCTGTATCACAGCAAATGGGCCAGTAGAAGGAGATACTGGAGGTCTTGAGACCAAGACAAGGCTATTATTTGACCCAAAGCATTCTTCCCTAGTCTGCTACCAGAGGCATAGCTCTGACCTTATATTCCCACTGAAAATCCTCAATGGCGCTCTCTCCACTGTTTGCCAAACAAAAACTTCTTGAACTAGTATCTGAGGCTTCCACATTTCCAAACTATTGTCCTAACTTCTTCCCTGTAGCCTTGGGTTTCCCTATTTCCATGCCTTTGATCATGAAATCTCTAATATTAAAGCTGCCCTAATTTGCCCTAGTTTTCCATGTTCCTATATTACCTATCCTTCTAAGCTTAGCTTAAATGCCACATTCTTTTATGAAGCCCAAGTAATCTCTCCGGTCTCTGAATTTCCATAGCAATATCACCATACTTTTTGCAGCACTACTTACGTGCAAGTCTTCTCCCCCACTATATGTTTTTAAATGGCCAACATTTACTGATCCCTATGTGACAGGCACCATGCTTTACGCACAAGAACCCATTTAAGCTTCACATCAACACTACATAAGCACTATTGCTGTCTCCATTTTACAAATGAGGAAGTCTGTATACAGCAGTTATGTAACTTGCCTCAGGTCTCATGGTGGCAGGGGGCAAAGCCTGGTATCTAATCCAGGCAGTCTATATTGATGCACTTGCTACCACTACTTCCAGCTGACTTTGTACCCCTCAAAGGCAGGACCACATCTGATTCACACTTCTGCCTATCATGATACTCACCATGGTGGTATCTGATGCATATTATGTACCCAATTATAATTTACAGAACGGGTATGTTTTTACCTTGTAACCCTATTTAATTATAAACTCTATTAGAGCAGAAAACTTCTGCTTTCTCATCCAAGCTGGAAACATAATGTGTCTTGTAAAATTGTGTTAATTAATTGGGATATGGACTCAGATTACAAGAAATTTCCCTACTTTCACCATATAACAGGGTCATTTTCATTGATGAGTCAGAACTGAATAATTGATTGAAAAGGGAACAGATGCTGGCATTTAAAATAAAACAATGAAGCTTTGGACTCCATAGCTTCTATGTCTTAATTATTATTATTGATAATGATATCAACTATTCATTCTGGACTTCTATGCCAAACACTATGCTGACATTTCCTCCTAGATTAAATTAAGCTTCACAACAACACAACCACTTTAAGAATGAGAAAACCAAAACTCAGAGGGGTTAGGTAAATTTAATAACAGTGAATGTTTAATGACCAGTCACTATGTGCTACCATATTATCGTATCTCAGTTTAATCCTTGCAATCATCCTGTAAGGTAGGTGCTAATATGCTCTCTATTTGATAAAGTGGTTGAGGCATAGAAAGGTTAAGTCACTTGCCCAGTGCCACACAGCTTGTAAGTGACAGATCCAGACCTTAAGCCCTGGACTGTCTGAATCAGGAGTCAGTTCTCTTTACCATGGTGCCAAACTGGCTCTCTTACTCTTCAGGGACTGACCTTAGCAACAAGTATGAATTCATGTCTGTCTGGTTCTAAAGCCCATGGTGATGGTGTTGACAAAAATAGATGCTCCCAGCCCTGTCGCATGATCAAACCACATTGAAACATAACCACATCACAGAGCACAAGGCCGAAGAGAGCAGCCAGAGTGCTAAAATAAATAAATAAATAAATAAAACAAGATTTCTCTATTCCCCATGATTGCAACACTGGAAGGAGTACGCATCAGCCCAAAACTTGCTGCAAAGGCAGAAAAATGATGAAAATCCAAGGTATATCATATGTCAGCCTCCTCCAAGCCATGTGGTTCACACACGCCAGCTATTCCTGTCATAGATTCAGCTTGTGGTGGTGTTGAGTGATTGTCCCTGAACAAGGATATACAGCCTTCGGCTCTCTTTGCTTAGATTTCACATTGTCACAGGTCATCTCTGACAAAGTCAAGTTCTTTCTATCGTCCTCTGGCCAAAGAACTTTGAACTTGACAATGAATGGAGCTTGCCTATTTTATCCTTACAAGGTATGAGAAATACCTTGGCTCGCAGTCTGAGGGCCAGAACAATAGAGAGCCATCTCTGCTGACTCTGAGCTGATGGCTGGGGTTCCTTGGCTATCCCGCTTCTCTATGGGTCACTTGGGAAGAACTCTCTGGAACAAAACAAAATGGCTGACAGCCCTATTTAAGGTAGATCACCAGACAGCTGATGACAGCCCTATAGTTAGATCTGCAAATCACCGGCACTGAGCAGCTCGTGACCAGGAGCATGTGGGACAGAGTGTCATCCAACAGATTTCATGTTCAAGTGCAGACATTACTGCAGAGGAAAATCCATCACCATGTATTGCTTTAAAAGGGAAGATGTTTCCTACCTACTGATCTTAAACATCAGGCATTATTTTAGGGAACTGATAAAGTTAAGCTACTTTCTAAATATATGAAAGATATGTGTGTGTGCTTATTCTAAGACTTTACCCAAAAGCCTTTCTTAAATGAAAAATAAATGGGCTTTTTGGAATGACAAGACCACACACAGATTATTTCACAAGAATTAATGACAAGGTCACTTACTTGTATGATCTAAATAGCAATTATTTGTTGTATTTCCTTTTCACAACTTTTCCCATTACCAAGAAGGCAGAGGTTGGAGCTTGACCATAAAATCTGCTCAGCCTCCCACAGCTTAGATATGCTTATATATGCATATATATATACATGTATATATACACACACACATATATATATCTCCAATGAAAATGTGATTAGTATATCAAACAGATATTTAACTCCCATGTTCACTGCAGCACATTCACAATAGCCAAGATACAAAAACAACCTAAATGCCCACTGACAGATGAACGGATAAACAAAATGTGGCACACACACACAATGAAATATTATTCAGCCTTAAAAAGAAGGGCATCCTGTCATTTGCAATAACACAGATGTTATTGGATCCTGGATGGCATTATGCTAGCTGAAATAAGCTATGCGCAGAAAGACAAATACTGTATGATCTCACTTTTTGTGGGATCTAAAATAGTCAAATTCATAGACGCAGAGTAGAATGATGGTTGTCAGAGATGGGGGGATGGGGACAGTGGGAAGATGCTGGTCAAAGGGTAAAAAGTTTCAGTTAGACAAGGTAAGTAAATTCTGGAGCTCTAATGTACAGCATGGTAACTCTAGTTGATAATGCTCTACCTTATAACTGAGATTTGCTAAGAGGATAGAGCTTAAGTGTTATCAAACACACACAAAGGTAAGTATGTGAGGTGATGGAAATATTCATTAGCTTGATTGTGGGTGATCACCACACAATGTACATCAAAACATCAAGTTGGTGCCTTAAATAAAAATATATAAATTAAATATATTATTTATATTATACAGGAAATACATTATATACATTATATATTAAATTCATATTACCTATATTTTTATATATTATACATACATATAAATGTGTGTATATATACATATACATGTGTCCACCTCCCTACAGTCTCTCTTCTGTAACTCTTTCGCTTGCTTGGTTTTAACTATACTGGCCCTCTCCTTAGAGCTCAAGTTTTTGAAGCATTATCCCCCCTCAAAACCTTGTACTTGCTGTTCCCTTCATGCAGAATGTTCTTCCCCCCACATACCTGCAGGGCTCCCTCCTTCACTTCCTTTAGGTGTCTGCTCAAATGTCACCTTGTCAGAAAGGCCTTCCCTGATCACCCCATATAAAATTATAACTCCATTTTCATGTTGCACTTCCAATCTTGCTTAATATTCTTTCCAACTAGTATTTACCTCCTAAGAATATAGATTTATATCTAATCTCTCTCCTCCTCATTAGAATGTAACCTTCATGCACATGATTGTGCTCACCATTGTACACTCAATGCCTGAAACAGTGCCTGGCATATGGTAGGCACTTAGGTAGTCACTGAATGAAAGATTAGTCATTTTAGTTCTTATCAAGTAGTGTCCCCACAAAAACCTGGGAATTCATTACATTCTTTTATTTTTTTTGCGGAAAGTGTCCAGTCTTTGGTCTCAGCTGTAATCGTTTGCTTACGGGGACTGACAAAAGAGGCACCCACAGCTTACAGGATCCTCTGGGCTCCGGCAACAGGGAGGAATGTTGTATTTCCTTTTCACAACTTTTCCCATTACCAAGAAGGCAGAGGTTGGAGCTTGACCATAAAATCTACTCAGCCTCCCACGGCTTGATCTCTTATAAAACTTGCAAGGGAGAGCAAAGGAGAAAGCCTTTCCCTGAGTTGATTAGGGAGATGTAGCAGCATATGGGCATTAGGGTTTACATATGCAATTAATTCTCTCTCAGGCAGAACATGCTGCTATGTAACATGGAAGAATGCAGTGACCTATTACCTATGACATTTTCTCCAGAAATAATAATCAATTTGTTTAAGTTTTCTATTCTCATAGGAAGGAAACATAATGATCTAGTTGCTACCCAGGGAATTTCATGCCCCACAGGAGGATTTTCTATAAAACTAACACTGATATTCTAGATACATCTCTCCCACCCAATCAGAACACAGCAGGTGAGTGACCACACCCAAATGTATGCACACACTCCTTTGGTTTCATTCTTCTTTAGATACAACAGCCATGGAGAAGAATGAATGGGAAAAATCTAAAATACTATAGCAAATCGTCATTTTCCCTCTCTAACCTCAGAGGTAGCAAGGGTCAGTAATATAGTTACGGCAGGAAAATTCTGGTCTCTGGTTCTCACATTGCTCTGAATCTTTTTTTGGGGGGCGAAGGGGGGAGATAGGGTCTCACTCTGTCACCCAGGCTGGAATGCAGTGGTGTGATCACAGTTCACTGAAGCCTCGACCTCCTGGGCTCAAGCAATCCTCCCACCTCAGCCTCCTGAGTAGCTCAGACTACGTGCATGTGCCTGGTTAATTTTTGTGTTTTTTTGTAGAGATGCGGTTTTGCCATGTCGCCCAGGCTGGTCTCATACTCCTGGGCTCAAGCCTCCCAAAGTGCTAGGATTACAGGCATGAGCCACCATGCCTCAAAACCTTATTTGAAAAAGGACGTATGACCAGGACACTTTAACTTTTCACATTCCTATCATAAACGTGGATGAGTTCGTGGCTGTGTCTCCATCATACAATACACTCTAAGCACTGTGGCCCCAGAGAGACAGAAGAGCATCTAAGTCTGAGGCTACCATGGCAGTAGCAGAGAGACCCTGACAAATTGTGACAAATTGTGCAAGGATATCTGTGTTCGTATGTTATCAAATCTATGGTATCTGCATTTGTATGTCATTAGATATATCCTTTATTTTTAATTCAACTTCTTTTCCTGTTTGTCATTGGTTCTGGAATCCTCAGCTACTGAGTTAAGACATAATGCCTTCCCTGAGCCATACAACTGACCGACGACAACCCATCTACTTTTAGCAAGATCTTCTCACAATACTTATCCTCAGGGGAGAGGGCCACAGCACACCCACTTTTGTTTTTGGGAAATAACTAACTTATTGAGATTCTTTCTACTTGTAGTGCCTCATACAGGGTGCCTTCTAGAACTTCCCCCTTTGACTTTTACTTTGTAGAAAAAGTAAACAAAACTAAAATACTCGGCATGTAGGACACTCTTTGAATATTCTGTATGTCCATACTTACTGCAATTTACTCACAAGATGTTGTAAAATCTGAAAGCAAGAACAAAGCATCCAGCAATTTCCATATAAAATCTAAAAACCAGGGAACACTACTTTTTCAAAAACATGCTCTATAAAGTTAGTAGATGTTAATGAAATTTATGGGCTTTTAGAAGGTTAAATCTTTGAAAACAAGTCACTTACAGGCAAAATAAGTGTTTTCATAATTTAATCATACATATAAGCCCTCTGAACTGTCCTGTCCAGGACTAGTTTCTTAAACAAACTAACTAAAAAACATAAAACTTCCATTTTTTTTCCAACTCCATTCAGAACTAAATCATGCATTCATTCAAGAAATATTTGTTTTATGGTATTGAATATGGTGGTGAACAAGGCAGACATGGCATCCACCTTCATGGAGGTCACATTCCAGGTGGATAAAGAGCCCAGCTTATACATTAGCTCAGACAGGCTTGGGGTTGCACTGGTTTGCAGAGATGACAACATAAATCAGGACCAGAAGAATCTGAGTAAGACAGCAGGAAGAACACAGGGATGTCTGGGCTACTTCCTTCTCTTTCCTGACAACTTTTCTGCCCTAGGTTGGGCTGCTGTAAGTAAATGTTTCCATTGGAAAACTTATCCCTTTATGTTACAACTTTTATATTTCTTATTTAATTCCCTTCACCAGAATGTTTAGGCTTAGAAGGCAAGGATCATATCCTGACCATCTCCATCTATCTTGTATGCCTAATACCAACCATAGGGAAAACATGTTAAAAGTACTCATTGAATTAAAATAATGGGTAGGAGAAGTAATAGATTAGGATTCTGGGTCAGGCCCAGCGCCTGTAATCCCAGCAGTTTGGGAGGCCGAGGTTGGCTGATCACGAGGTCAGGAGATCGAGACCATTCTGGCTAACCTGATAAAACCCTACTAAAATCTCTACTAAAAATACAAAAAAATTAGCCGGGCATAGTGGCGGGCACCTCCAGTCCCTGCTACTCGGGAGGTTGAGGCAGAATGGTGTGAACCTTGGAGGCGGAGCTTGCAGTGAGCCGAGATGGCGCCACTGCACTCCAGCCTGGGCGACAGAGCAAGACTCCGTCTCAAAAAAAAAAAAAAAAAAAAAAATTGTGGGTCAAATAGAAGAAAAAGCTGTGGACCTCAAGTATCCGAAAGTAGAATCAAAACCAGACACTGTCCAGGGTTATAAGACATGCCTTATGAAGAGACAAAGTACCCGTGAAACCAGAGTGAAGCCCATTTCTGCTAACAGAATTCTCGTCAAGTCATTCTCCTGTGGTGGGACTCAGTGTTTAGTTCCCAGGGTCTACTCTGTGGTTACAAGTTGGATATTATGTGCCACAAATTCCCACTGTTGAAGGCTGTGATAGATACAGTGGGGCTCTTCCTATCACAAATCACAGAAGAAACAGCACTTAGGGATGGGGTGGGCCAAGCAAGGAACAAATTTACCAAGACCCCTCCAGGCACTGGTTTGAGTACTTCCTAGTTCATAAACTCCTAAAAATTCTGTTTCAGATAGTTGTCGTTACACCTATTTTACAGGTAAAGGCACTTAAGCCTGGGCTCAGGCGTATTAAGTCATTGCTCAGAGCAAGACAGTGATTTCTTTTGTTAATTATGCCTTAATGTATCAGGCATTTATTCAGTGCCCATTACACACCATGCACTGGTAGGTCCTCAGAATACAAGAAAGCTGCAAATTTAGTAAGTAGTGGTGTAAATCCAGTTCTGTGTGACTCCAAACTTCAAGTTCCTCCCAATTTACACAAGGCTCTTTTGTGAAGAAAGCACTTCAGTCAGTTGCATACCAAATATAAGAGTTGCAATACGTCCATCACTCAGCACTCCCACTTAGTGATACTACTCTTTCAACTTCTCACTCATACTGTAGTGGTGGGCATTGCAGCTGGAAGGCTTTAAAGGAGCAGCTTCCCTTTCATAAATAAAACGTGAACAACCAATTGTTTCTCCACCTTAAGTCTAATGAAAACACAGCTTCAAGCCTAGGGGCCATTCTCTCTGTCCCCTACCATGTCCAATCACTCTGCTGACCTGCTGACCAAATTCCCTGCCATAAAAGCTTCTGGAGCATATTCTAACCACGGGCTCAGAAAATGCACCTGTACTGCAGCAAAAGTTCTTAGAGTGCTTAGCCAAACCAAAATCTAGTTTAAAAACCAATAAAATTAGAAGCGTATGAGATAGAGTTATTTAAGCATGACTGCTTGATTCCTTTTGTAACTGAGACTAGACTTTGTTCCGTATCCTCATCATATTGCTTTTTTCCCTCTAAATATAATCATGACTGGCTTTGAATCCTCACTTGCAATAATTTCAGTCTCAGTCATGTTTGGGGAAGCTTTCCCCTCCCTAGAGATGTTTAATAATTCCAGGAGAATTATATAGTATACAAATTTAAAGCAAGGCGGCTGGTCTTCAGGTAACAGATTGCTGTCAACAAGATACCTATTGTCCAAGCCTGCATGGTCCATGTGATGGCAGGTATCTACCACTTCATCACCATTTTCAGCCACAGACTGTGATGCCCAAAGTCTTGGTGGCTTCAGGCTCAGTGCCCAGGTCTCTAGCATCTTGGCCCTCATAGACCCTATGTCTCCTGGAGAGAATAATGGTCAGGGTTTCAGGTTTCCGCCACCTATTCAGCCCTGCTAGGCTCTTACACCAGCCTTAAACCAGAAAGCACAGCTTTCCCAGGTTTGACCATTTGGTCTCAACTTGTCCAAGCCTCAGGGACATCTTACTAATACCACCTGAATTTTTTATCTCCAACAGACTTTGAGAATTAAGTTTCAGCTCTACCCCACGGCAAAAGGGAACCCCAGGTCTCCAGGATACAAATCCCTGCTTGTCTGGGTGAGGAAGGGACAGAGGATATAACTCATTTTTATTCTGTACTTTTTTTACCAGAATTTTTCTCCTTTTGATGAGTCCACAGGAGAAGAACAAACTTAGCTCTGCTGTGAAGCTGTGGGGCTCAACCATATGTGAGCATCTTACTCACCTGAGCACCTGTTAAAATATATTGATGCCTGGGCCCTAGCCCAATCCAAATGAATGAGAATCTCTGGGGAGGGGTGGATGCTGGGCTGGGTATTGAAGCACTTCCCAGGTGACTGACACCAGTGAGGATGGAGGACTCCTCCACTGACTCAGGTCAGAAGTGATAGCTGGGGAAGTTAGAGAAGGTTGGTAGATATACACTAATACAGCCATGACATCACAGGGGAAAATGAATGGGTTCTGGGTGTGACAAAAGGAAGAGAGTGGTGGGAAAGATCAGGTATTGGGTCCTCATTTCCTTTCAATCAAGAATCCAAAGGCTAGGCCACTGTTGACCCCAGAAAACGCCAGTCACCAAAGGCTATCGTTTGCAGGTCCCTCCTTTGGTACATTACTCCAAAACAGAGCCTGGTTTCTTTTTTCTCAAGGCCTTTATAATACTCTCTCCTAGGACTTCTCCCCTGGCTATGGGACTAGATAGGAAGATGATAGGTCAGCTTTAAGTGAATCATCAAGAGAAACTAATTACCTTACAGACTTTTCCAGAACTAGGGAATCATGAACTAACAATGAACTGAGAAGTTTAAAACAAAAAAAGCAGCTATATTAGTCATGGTTCTCCAGAGAAACAGAACCAATAGGAGATATACACACACAAACATACACACAGATTATGAGAACTGGCTCGTGTGTTTATGGAAGCTGAGAAGTCCCACGATGTGGCCTCTGCAAACTGAGAACCAGGAAAGCTGGTGATATAAGTAATCCTGGAGTTCAAAGTCCCAAGAACCAGGAGCACCAATGTCCAAGGGCAGACAAAAATAGACGTCCCAGCTCAAAGACAGAGAGAGTGGGAGAATTTGCCCTTCCTCCACTTTTTTGTTCTATCTAGGCCTTCAGATGGGATGATGCCCCCTCCCATTGGTGAGGGTCAGTACAAAGTGTAACCGATGTCCTCCTATTCCCACACTTGAAGGCTGCGATAGATACAGTGGGGCTCTTCCTATCACAAATCACAGAAGAAACAGCACTTAGGGATGGGGTGGGCCAAGCAAGGAACAAATCTACCCTCCCCAGCCCCTGGTAACCACTCTTCTTTCTTTACTCTGCTTACTGATTTAAGTGCTCATCTCTTCCAGAAACACACTCACAGACACACCCAGAAATAATGTTTTACCAGCTATCTGGGCATCCCTTACCTCAGTCAAGTTGACACCATACAATTAACCATCACACTAGCCAAGCAACCAGCAAGAACTTATGGAATGTTCTCAATGTACCTGGCACTACTGATGACAGGCAACTTGCCGATCCTTATTTTCCTTTCCCCAATCCACGCCCAAACTGCTCCATGACAAGGTGTGAATGACTTTCTGATAGCTTCAAAGGACAGCAAGTAAAACTATTTTAACTTTTAAAATGAACACATAATTGCACATGTTTGGGGGTAGAGTGTGATGTTTCAACACATGTATATGCTGTATGATGATCAAATCAGGGTATTTAGTGTATATACCACCTCACACATGTATCACTTCTCAGCAATAAAAACATTCAAAATCCTTTCTTCTAGCTAAAGTAAACGATATTGTGAATCGCAGTCACCCTGCTGTGCCATAGAATAGGAGAACTTATTCCTCCTAACTACAACTTTTTACCCATTGATCAATCTCTTATCCTCTTTCCCCTTCCCCTTCCCAGCCTTTGGTAACCACTATTCCATACTCTACTTCTGTGAGATCAACTTCTTTACATTTCACATATGTGTGATACTGGTTTTTCTGTGCCTGGCTTATTTCACTTAACATAATGTCCTTCAGGCTCGTCTATGCTGCTGCAAATGACAGGACTTTATTCTTTATGGCTGAATAGTATTCCGCTGTGTATATGTATTACATTTTCTTCATCTATTCATCCACTGACAGACACAAGCTGATTCCGTATCTTGGCTATTGCAGACAGTGCTGCATACGAGTACAGATATCTCTTTGACATACTGATTTCAAAAAGAATCAAGGTCTCTCTCCCCACAGTAACACATTTCCTTCTCAGAGGCAGGAGTCAGAATACCTAAACAATGTTCCAAAGCTAATATGTATGTATCTTAATTTTTCCTTTGGCACATTTTTTTCCATTTGAAAACGGAAATAAATTTTAATCTTCTTCCCCAAATTTGGGGAAAACATAGTTACACAATAGAATTATACAATGTTAAATAATACATGTAAATGTATTCCAAACATTTAAAAAACCATAGTTCATCTACAGGTAGCTACCTATTTGTTGAACAAAAACAAAATTCTAGTCATTATGCAGTATTTATCGTCCCAGGAATTGAGAGACTTTCTAACTTTGGATTGTAATTCTCTAAGTCAGTTTAGAATTAAGCACCAATATTCACGTCTTTTATCTAAAGCAAATTAATGATACAGAATGGCCCCCATTTTATCATACAGCTGTACCTAATTGTTGCTCTGATGATTTGATTCAGCATTGAGCCACTGAAACAACACAGCAAGAGACTTCACCAGGAACAGGTAAAAACAACACTCATCTCTAGCAAAACCCTGAGAAGGTGCTCATGGCCTCACTTCTCAGGCGTTGTCATTATCAAGTTCTTTTGTGCAAATGTAACCTCCAAACCAAGGTAAGGGAAGGAAAAATGGTCTACGTGGAAGTGGAGTCAGTGTTTAGGAGTGAAGCACCCCAGGAGCCACTGAATCCAAACCTCTCAGGAATTCAAGACAGAAGTTCAAACTGCTCCCTTTGCAAGGGAAGAAATTCACATGCAAGGCACCAAAAGAGAACCTGTACAAACCAACCAATCACACAGCAGGGCTTATAAGAAAAGATGTAATGCTACTTTGTCCACTCTTTTTCTGATTAAAAACTTCCTCTGTCATGTGCTTACCCACTCTGCCTACAGTCTGTGTCCATTAACTAGCTAATCCTCTGGGCATTCTGCACGATCAATTCTTTGGGCTCTATTGAAGTTATTTAGCCTGGAGCATTCCAAGCAGAAGAGAAATTTATTATTCATCTGCAACTATGGGAAGGATTGATATATGGAAGATGGTAACCATCCATTATCCAGGGAAGTGAGGATGAGACAGACTAGCCCTAAAAATATAGCAGAAGAGATTGAAATGAGATATGAGGACTTACTGAAAGTGAGGGTTAAACACTACCATAAATTATCAAGATTGGATTAAAGTTATATACACAGTATACAGAACTATCTTCTCCGGGATATTTAAAGTGTCTTGCAATTAGTATTCTGTAAGAATACAATCTAAGGAAACAGTCATTAACAAAAGGTTATATTTGGTCAATTTATCCAATTTTAGAGTCTTGATGCTTGTGTACTGATGGACTTGGGCTTCGTGGCTGCATGTACACTTAAGCCTGCCTCCATTATCTTTGGTGTGGGATTATGTGCAGTAAATAGGAAATAAAATATTTTTCCTGTTCTTTAACAAGGTAGACATCTGTGTCTAATACCTTGTTTTCTAGGACCAATATCCAGAGACCAAGGTTCTTGGGCTCTGTTCTATGACAAAGCTGCATCCGTTTGTTCTACAATGTGTGATGTTGTCTATTCCTGCAGCCAACTGCTTTCACTTTAGATTGCTAGAAACTTCCAATTTGTCCTATCTGAGGGACATCTTCTGACCTTGTCTCACTTGACCTCTCTATGTGGTAAGGGACACTGTGAATTTCTTCATTTTTCTGGAAACCATCTTTTCTTTTGGCCTCTAAGACACGTACTCCTCTCCTGAAAAGCTTTCCATCCTGTCATTCAGCCTCTTGTGCCTTCAGAGTTGGAATTCCTCAGGCTCTGTCCTCAGCCCCTGCTCTTCTCACACTACTTACCAAGTGACTTCATCCAACTTGACGATTAACTCAAATCTCTTTATTTATGACTCCAAAACATCTTATCTGACCTCTAGACCCTATGTGAGACTGCAGGCTGCCGGTCATTTCCTTTGAATGTCCCGACACACTGCAAGTCAGTTCATCCAAAACTCATGTCATAATCGTTCCTTCCCACAGGTGTTTCTTCTGCCCTCCCTACATGGTGACAGGTGTCATCATTCACCCACACACCCATGGAAAAACCTGGAATTCATCCACAGCTGCTCTGTGTTACACATTCAATTAGAATTTCCTTTGCTTTTCTGCGTTCCCGCTGCTGTTTCCCCAGTTTAGGCACCTGGGATTTCTACAGTAGCTTCCTTTCTGAGCCCAGCCTTGTTTCTCTCTTCTCTGCTCCCGACACAGTGATATCCTAAATAGACGAATCTCAACAGCTCACTAGATTGCTTAAAACTCTTCCGTAGTTTGCCAGTAACGTTCAGGTTTTATAGCTGAAGTTCAAGTTCCTCCTCATCTGGTTCCTGTCCTCTTCTCTATAGCCTCAGTTCCTACCCGCCCTCACCAACTCTGACCCAAATGCTCAACTTCAGCGTACGGAGCTACTTGCTGCAGTGCCACACTCTTGTCTCTGAGCCCTTGTAAGAGCTGTTCTTTTGGCCTAGGATGCATGTCTCTACCACACTCCTCATTTTCTAAGGCTTGCATCATACACATCGTCTAATCTGGGAGGGTCCATCACTGTGCATCCATAGTGCTCCCTGCATACTTCTGGGACTACATTTAATACCTTTCACCTTAACTGCTGCTTCGCTTGTCTGCCTCCTTCTCTTGGTTATAAGATCCTTGGAGATGGCAACCGTGTCTGACTCATCTCCGTGCTGAGGATAAGGCCTAGCAGAGAGGATATGTTCAGTAAATGCTTAATGACTGGATGATTGAGTTGAGCTTGGCCAGGGTCTTAAGTTTAAACTCAGCATGTTACCACCAATATAGTCACAGGTTAACTTCTAGTTTTTATTTTTAGTCCAGACTACTGTATGGGGAAAATAGGTAGAAAGAAAAGGCCAGTGTTACCTGCAGTGGGATAAAGGTCAGGTTTAAACAGTTTTACAAGCAAGCACCCTAATTGTCTCCTCTGGCCAGTTACTTTAGTTTGGGGATACTCAGCCAGAGCGCCATTACTCCTTCTTAGCCTTCAATTTCTCTCTTTACTGGATGCTCCATGTCAACAGGAGCCATGCTTTCCAGTACTCTAGCATCTTCGCAGGACTTTGTCAAGGAAGCCTCCCACCTCACAAATCACTGAAGGAACAGACCAGAGGGACAGCCTCCAGCCTCAGGCAGAATTCTTATGATGTCTGCTTAGGTTCTGAGCTATTGCCAATTTTCAGGTCCAGTACCAGTCTCCAAGCCTCAACCTGGCAAGAACTCAATAATTCCTCATTCAAAACAAGTCAATCATTTACCCACTGGACCCCAGGAAAGGACCCAATGAAAAGGCTATTTGACTCACTGTTCCTCTCCAACAGAGTCAAAGGGTTCATCATTTGTGTGCTGTCTGGGTTCCTTGATTGTAAATTAACGTTCTTTCATATGAAAACATGGGAAGACGTTAGTATTATTTCCCTAATCCTTCTTTCAGAAACAACATCCTTATTTTTCTTTTCATAGAAAAATCAGGAAACTGTGTGTCAACTGTTGCAGAAACACAAAGACGATGTAACTCCACATGCATATTTTCCAAGTATACCAGGATTTGTGGCACAATAGACAGTTAACATTTGTACACAGATATACATTCTTAGGGAGAATTATCACTATAACTACAGCAGTTGTTTCTTTTTGCATCAAACCTACAGAACTGTTGTAGGTCTTATTTTATGTTTCTGGTTTTTTTTTTGTGGACAAGCAATCAATATATAAGACTTTCTCACCCAGGCGATCATGGAAGCAAATGTTTCCTTCAGCCACATACAATGGTAGGAATGTTATGTAGAGATTGGTCTAGAATATACAAAAGTCCCCAAGCAGCTAAAGTACTTTTAAAGCTGAAAAATGCTGGTAAAATCGACTACATCTGGGCCAGAATCAGAGGTAAATCCACACAGAATGTCTAAAAGCCATCTGAATAGTAATTAAGGTTTATTTTTTTCCTACAAATCTTACTTTAATATAGCACTTAACCTTTCAAATGTTCTTAAGCCAACAAATGGATGATTTAATAAAGGTCTTAGTTTATTCTGAGCTTTGAGATAGAACTTGTTGCTTAACTATATTCCATTTTGCAGCTTTGGCCTGCAGTTCAGGCTGCTGTCCCTAAGGAAAAAAAAAAAAAAAAAAACCCCTAGTTTCAAGTGCAGCAAACTCACTGGAGTCTTCAAAGGAAAAAGGTTGGAGACAGGAGGCTTTTGGCAAATGTTGGTATGAAGATTTGCTTGCAGACAGGTCAAACGTTCAGAGAGTGAGCCTCCATTGACCCTAACAGATTGCTGTAGGTTTTGCTGTAATTAGGAATAAAGTATTATGATGTTTTTAAAGTCTGTCTTGTTCACTGATTAATTTTGCTAATTTTCATATAAAATACATTATAGCAGAGTAGTGAAAACTACCAGGCTCTGAAATCAGACTGTTTGGGTTGGAATCTTCTCCCTGAACCTCACCACATGACTTCTGGCAATTTTTTTAACCTCTCACACCTCAATTTTTTTGTCTGTGAAATGGAAATAATAATTATTCGCACATTGTTTGAGGAGTAAATGAGTGAGTAAATATAAAACCTCCAAAACAGTACTTGTATCTAAGAAGTACTCAATAGATAGTGGCATTGTGTGAATCTTCTCTCATTATATTTAAGAAGCCCTTTAAGAATAACTCAATGGACTATATCTCCTTATAACAATAGAAATAGTCTGATTTTCATAGACATATTATTTCCAAAGTTGCAGCCATGATTTAGAAGAAACAGGACTGATTTTTTTCTCTTCGGTTGCTTTTCTGGCAACTGAGATGCTGCTTTAAATCTAAGCAATATAAATTATCCTCGATAGATTACTAATCCAAAGCCACAATATCAGTCCTGCTTTGGAAAGTTGGAAGTTAAAAAGAAATATCTTGTTTCTGTCCTGCAATGAACTGGCAGCACTCTGGGTGATCACCTGGGCTGAACCAACAGCAGGAAACATTCCCTTTCAGCCCTGATTTGTACCCCCTAACTGAGCTTACTCTAAAAGAAAGGCTGGACCGCAGCCGTTAGAACCAATTTAAATTCTGAAAGAGGCAAACACACATGGCCTGGCCCCAGAGTCTTCTCCCACTATGACGTCTATTCAGTTGTTGGAGCATAGAGGCCCTTTCCTGGCCTTCAACTAGACTTCAGTACCTTAGACAGTTTGATTAAGTCTGTGATTGTGATTTAATTTTTAAAAAGACACCAGAATGAAATTCCAAAGACTCTGGTTTGAGTACTGATTAGATTATTCACTGGCTGCATGGCTTTGAGCAAATCACTTAATTTTATGAGATTTATCAAGTGAAGTTAGTAATGACCAAGTCAAAGACTACTGTGAAAAATAACAATCATACATGAAGATGTATCCTATAAACTATAAAGCAGAAATACTAATAACTCAAAGTTTCAGCCTTCAACTTTTTTAGTCTCTCAATTTGCATGGGATTCCGTCTTCCTTGCTGTGTCACTCTGGACTTGACTCCTGTCTGGACAGGACTAGGCTAGGCTCTGGACTTGACTGTGACCTGAAGATCTTCCAGCCTTTTTTCCACCCTGGCACATTCTGGCAGGCGGCTGCAGACGTCACCGACGCATTAATGATTCTGGAGTTAACATAACCTGCTTGTCTGTCTCACTCACATGATTGGGAAGCACATTTTTCCCCAGGTTTTTTTGTTTTTTTCAAAATTTAGGTTCCTTTTCCATGACAATCTTGACAATTTGTAACAGAGCTATGCAGCCAGTGGTCACTCTCATCTGTTCATTTTATATTGTCCAGCCTCTATCAGGCTAAGCTAATGGGAACTGCTACTATCCTGAAAGATAAGTGGGGAAGGGGTACAGAGAGAAAGGAGCAGAACAGGGTGCCCGTTTGAATCGAGGGAATGACAGGCCACTGCTATCTACTGGGGGAAAGGGGAAGAAGGAAGCCATCATTTGTGGAGTGCCTGTCACGTACCAGCTCTGTGCCAGGCACTCCATAAACAGTACTTTATTAAACCCTGACAATGATCTCATTTGCATTTTACATGTGAGAAAACTCATAAGGCTCAGACTATCTGTCATTTACCCAAAGCTACACAGTGGTAGAGATGAAATGAGAATCCAGGTCTGCTGGCACAGATTTGCCTCTGCCAACACTGGTTGTTTTAGGTGCTGCAAGGAGTCTCCAGTAAGGACCACAGGATGTCCCATTTCTGCTTCCCTCAGTGATCACAGCAAACCTCTGAGAGTAGGCATCAGAACTTGTAAGCCAGAAAGCCACCAAACATGCATCCTACTTTGGGGCTGTGAGAAGTAAGTGGAATAGGAGACACACAGGATTGCACTGTTTCCTGTGGTTTGCAGCACATGTTCTAGAAGCCCCCCTTTTTTCTTGGCACATGCACATGAACTAGGGATGACTAAAACCCATTTACCTGACATGAAATTCACGAAGCCAGGACTCAGTGCTCTGCAAAATAAGGATCCTGCAAGGTCTGCAGTGTAAACAAAGGCTACATACGTAGCCCGCAAGCTGACACTGCATTAAAAAAAAATCAAAAAATTCAAGAGCAGGGGGTACAAGGAGCTCTGCCCAGGAATACATGACGTCACTCTGCTCCAAACAGTTTCGTCTCAGCCCCTTGGACTCTGTAAACTGCTGTGTGGAAAATTTTGATTCAGAGAAGCTTGAGATGAGAGCGGGAGGCAGGAGTGTCTTGCTGCTTGCAAAGCTACAGGGTGTTCAGCCTGGGGCTTCGTGGTATCCAGTCCCTGCCCTCTCTGCCTTCTAACCTTAGAAATCCATTATGGTTATCAACTCACAACAGAGTCTTGTTTTCCCAAATGAAGTACAGCCAATAGATTCAAGAACTAATTATTTAGCAGGATTTCTGTCTCTAAGGACATCACAGAAACTCAGATTCTTGGTCAGACATCTGAGACCACAAAGCTGTGTATCTGGGTGAAGCCAGGCGGGGTGTGGATGCCCCTGGAATTCTCCCATTTGAGAAGTATGACTGCTAATGATCACTGTTACTGGCTTTTTTTTTTTTTTTTTTTTTTAAGGTATTAATGCTTCAGCCACAGTAAGGACAGGAAAAAGTGGGATTGAGATAACAGAGATAATTTATGGATACTTTGCCTCTAGAAGGGAAGGGCAGGCTTGCCACTAAGCAACAATTCAAACTAGGTTTAAATTTCCTTTTGGTTATTCTCCACCTCATCCAGACCCTATTCTACTTCCTCAGCTGCCTTTGTCCCCCTCCTCCCAGTCCCTCCCAGGATTTGGGGGATCTTTACGCTTCCCTCTGGTTAAATACCTTCCTTTCACACCAGCATGAACACCATCTTTGAAGCAAAGAGATCCATGCTTGAAAATGACTGACCTACCCTATACACCTTGCCAAAACTTCCATTCTCTTGACGTTATTGCAAAAAGCAATCTGATTACACTTTAGGGAACAATCAGAATTCTTTCAGGTTTCATTATGGCATTTGTGTTACTTTTATATTCAGCATGGGACAACACACGACAGTTACATTTTAAAATATGTTACTAATAAAACAAATGTATTTCTATAATATATTTAATATTCTGCCCCCCATTCACACTATGTTATGTAGAAACCTCTGGAATAGCCTTTGGTGATTCCTGCCTCCTGGGGCTCACAGTGTTGTGCAATCCCTGCCCGGTGGGTATGGGCTGGACCTAGTAGTTTGATTCATGATGCCATTGCCAAGATTATGTTAGAAGGAGACTGTGAGTTTCACATTGCATGACCCCCTTTTCTCTCTCACTTGATCACTGTGGAATCCACTGCCTTACAGAGGGGCTCATGTGGTCAGGAATGGATGTCTCTGGTTAACAGCCAATGAGGACCAGGAATCTGTCCCAGCCAGGTGAGTAAGCTTGGAAGTAGATCTCCCCCAGTGGAACACTGAGGTGACCACAGCTCGCACTGACGCCTTGATTCAGCCCTGTGGGAGAACCAGAGCCAAGCCACATCCACATTCCAGACCTACAGGAACTGGGATAATAAATATTTGTTGCTTGAAGTTGCTAAATTTGGGGATAATTTTCCACTCAGCAACAGACAACTAATTACTCTTTCTGCCACAAGTTTTGAGTAGTGAAACTCTTCCCGGGACTACTTCTCAGGCCCTTGCGTCACACGAATACCTGACATTTGTGGCACCACTTCCCTTTCTAAACCTGTGGAAGATGTGGATAATCAGTAACCACGTGCTCTCCCCCACACTCCAGGCAGCTGCAGCCACTTCCAGTCAGCTGCAATGGGCAACTGAGACAGAGCTATTCACCCTCAGGAGCTGACGGCGGGAGAAAGGTCCTGCCACCTGTCCATCTCCTCACCTCATGAGGCCAGAATCCGCTTCGCAGAACCGTGATTCTCTTACTCTGCTTGTTTTCTCTCCAGGAACCCAACTGCACTGAATAGTGAAAATACAGATTACTGGATAAACGTCACCTTTGGTCTAGCAGCAAAGGGCCCTCATTACTTTGTCACCATCTGTGGAAACTTGTGCATACTTTTTATTTATGTACATTTCCTTGTTACTATTCAGCCACCTTCAAATCTCGCTCTCAAGCCTTTGCCTTTGTTTTTCTCTTCAGAAATGCCCGTTTCTCTGAGAAGTCTACAACAGTCTCACCTGATGGGGGTGTTTTATAACTCACAGGGAAACATGAACAAATGACTGGCCTCCTCCACCCTTTCAGGGCCCTATTCTTATTCACTGCTAGATTGGGTAGCCTGAGGGCAAAAGGTATTATCCTACTCTTAGTCCCGTTGAAACATGACCCTCATCTGGAAAAGCGAGAGGAGCAAAAAGCAGTCATGAAACACAAACGGCCTCCATATTCTCGAGACCAGCAGCTGGCCAGACTTCTGCTTTCCTGAGAGGGGCTTCTCATCCTCACCGAGGCCCATGCTGGAAGACTCAGCCACCTCAAGTCATTGGGAACCAAGACGAGAGAGAAGAAACTGAGTCCAGGTTGGTCTGAAACGAAACCTCAGATACTTGCTTTGCTCTCATTTAACTTCATTGTAAAAGGCATGTAAGTTGAAATTACGGTGCAGGACCATTTTATATCTCTTACATTGGTAATTTTAGAAAATATCTTATTTTTATTATTATCCTGTCTCTGCTACTTTCTCGTTTGGGTGACCCAACTTGGGCAAATTACTTAATTCACTGAGCCTCCATTTCCACACCCTCAAAGAGAGAGTTGAGTTTAACACATGGTAAGTGCATGCTAAATGGTACTTATTACTTGATCATCTATTGAAGTAAACACAAAGTTATGAGCTGAGCTTTAGAATTATGCTGAACAAAACAACTTTCAGTGATGATGGAAATGGTCCACATTCTGTGGCCACTAGGCCTTTGTGGCTATTGAGCCCTTGAAATGTGTCAGATGTCACTGGGGAACTGAATTTTTATTTTATTTTAGTTAATTTAACTTTGCCTAGCTACATGTAGCTAGTGGTCTCCATCCTAGACAATGGAGCTTTCAAGGACAATCTTACCTGTGAAAAGGCCCTGCCGTCTCATGTCCTTCCCAGAGGGGGCACAAGCCAGTGCCTGCTCTGACCGGAGGACTGCAAAATACAATCTCGAACCTCCTAAGAAGTCCAAAATCCCAGTACTGCTTGGAGGAAAGTGAGTGGGCATGGGGTGGGGAAGGAAGTCCTCCCAGGAAGAGAGAATGCTTCTGATCTACCATTAACAGAATGTCCAGTTCTCCTGTTGCTTTGAAGACCGCCCAGTTCATACCCAGTAATCCCCCTTCGCAACTAGTCACCCTAAAGGCTACTGACTGAAGTCAGGGGGTTCTCTGTGTGAAGGTAATTAGAGTACAGGAACTTATAATCATGAATACCAAGTTGTAAGCAATGAACAAAAGATTACCTTTATTGACACTACATGAAATATAAGCTGTCTCCAAACTAATACTAACACATATACATCCCACCTTTTCTTTTCCTAAGCAATTATTCTACGCCAGGCTAAATAATAGAACGCAAAGTTGAAAACAGCCTTTGACCTCATTTCTCTCATTCTAATCAGGGCTACAGATGCAAGTAAAGAACTGTGCTGCAGGGTGAGACGTACTATACAATGGCATGAAAGAGTCTGCAATTAACTCCATTTGCTGGGGAAAGAGCAGGAAAAAAGTTTTCTGAGAGCAAGAGGCAACTGAGCAAGGTGGTGAAGGCATTGGAGAAATTGCCTTCTACAACATATGCAAGAGAAGGAAGAGCAACAACTGTTAATGATACTAAAGTGCTAAAAGGAAGTTGTAAGTTTCTGCACTAGAGTTTTCTGGTGGAACTAATTAAGAATCGTATACTATTATGAGCTGAACTGTGTTTTTCCAAAATTCATATGTCGAAGTCCTAACCCAGAGTACCTCAGAATTGACCGTATTTGGAAACAGCATTTTATAAATGGTAATTAAGGTAAAATCATGTCATATGGTGGGCCCTAATCCAATCTCACTGGTGTCTTTAGAAGAAGAGATCAGGACAGGGACACACACAGAGGGCCGGCCATGTGAAGACACGGGGAGAAGACAGTTATCATCTACAAGGAGAGAGGCCTCAGAAGAAACCAAATCTGTTGACACCTTAATCTTGGACTTCCAGCCTCTAGAACTGTGGGAAAACAGATTTCTGTTAAGTCACTCAGTCTATGGACTTTATTGTGGCAGCTCTAGCAAACAAATACAAATACATTAAGCTTATTTTCATACCCAACTTTCAGCCATGTAAAGAAATATTAGTATTTATTCTAAAGCTTCCATAGCTGACAGGGAAAAGCTCAGCTGTCCTAAGTCTTCAATTTAGAAAGAAAATCTCAATCTCTTGCCTGGTCCTTGTGAGGAGAACACTAATTTGAGCAAGAGAATCAGAAAAGCAGAAGTTAGTGAGGTCGGTGGTAATTAAAGGAATTTTCTCCAGGTGGCAGAAATAGTTCCTAGTTCTCATTCTGCACCTCGCCATGGATAAAGTAAATATTAAATGTGGAAATTACTTTTAAGAAATTGCCTGCATTATCCTCAGGACTCTAATCTAATCTGGACAATCACACTTAAGCCACTCCTGAGAGTTCATGTAAAGGTTTAAAGGAAGCAAGTCTACAACATTTCCTATTAAAGTGTCTCAGGGTCCCAGAACATTCAGGATTTTAAGGTTAACATCTATTACATAATGTGAAGTAGCTTCTTTTGCTCTTTATAACAGTACAAAAATCATATCGATTTTCTTCTGTCTGTAAAATGTACAAATCCAGTACCTAATAAGGATGAACTAAGTTGACTTTTAACTTGCATTAAAAAAAAAAAAAAACCCATTGAATTATTCCATTGTGTTGCTTCCTAGAATCTCAAATGGATTTCGTGTGTGTATATGTGTGTTGGTGGGGAAAGGGTGGTATTTATTCTTGTAGAAAAATGAGATGAGGAGAGACAGGAATTTATATTCATCATCTGAGACTGGAAAACGGAAGTACAGGTTCCCCAGAATTTAATGATATTTACTAAATCCAAGGTCTACACCATGTCTCTGCTACATTCCCTAAGGAGGACCTACATCAGGAAAAATCAGATATGTGTCTCTACTGGGCTGGCTGCTTATAGGCATTTCAACATGAGTCTGTCAAAAGCAGATTTTGTCATTTTGTCTCCTGTCTCCCCCATCTGTGAAAATACCATCATTCAAACCTCAAACTTAAAGATTCCTTCTTGGTTCCTCCCTCATCCTTATTCCTCAATATCCAATCCATCAGCATTTCCTATCACTGCCAACTCCAAGACATATCCCATCTGCCCCCTTCACATCACCCTCACTGCTGAGTCTCTAGCCCAAGCTCTCACCACCTCTGCTCTGACCACTGCAGTGGCTTCTCAACTCATCTTCCTGCTTCTATTCTTGGTCCCTCCAGCCTGCTGCCTTGGCCAAGAATGGAATCTTTGCAAAATGTAAATGAAATCATACCACTCTTCTGCTAAATATCCTTTGATAGTGTCCTTCTAGGATAAATCCAAACACCTTATAGTGCCATACAAGGCCCTACGTAGGCTACTCATTTGTCTTCATTTCCACTTCAGCTACCCGCATTCTCCCTTCAGGTCACAGGGCCGGCTCACACCAGTTTTTAGTCAGCTCCTTGAATGTGACAAGCCTTTCCCTTTCAGGGCTGCTGAACTTACTGTGCTCTCCACCTGCAATGCTGTTTTGCCAGCTTTGCTGTGTGGCTAGTTGACTCACCGCTCAGGTCTAAACCTCCAATGTAATGGCCCCAACTAAGACAGCTCTTTGCCCTTATTCTTCTCCACACCATTGCTAATAGATATCAGAGCACTGCCACAATCCTTACTTATTCCTGAGCTTACTTGTCACTTCTCTACTAGTATATAAACTCCTGAGGGCAGGGAGGCTCCAGCTCCTTCATCCCCATATGTCTAGTGCTAAGCTATGTGCACAGCTAGGGCTCAGTGGATAGCCACTGAATAAACAGAACCAAGGAGTAGGGTCTATGGTTTTATCACATGGAAAGGCACTTACATTTTCCTGTTGCTCTGAAAACAATAAATGAAATCAGCAAAATAAATACCTCTTAAACCTTTGATTTTTCAGAAAGCAAATTAAAACGCAAATTGACTGAACTTGAGGGGGCTGCTTAGAAAACTTCCTGTTCTAACAAGCTTTTTGCTCCCAGAGCAGAATAATTAGTGTCACCTGTCCACAACACGGCTGTGACAGCCTCTTGGTCCTAGCTTTGTATACGAATCTCACAAGGAACCCAGTAAATGGAGAAAAAATAAGTCCACCGAAATTTTTTTTATTATGGGTCTCAATTTAGTTTTCCTGACTAAAAATTTAATTTCCAAAGAATGTGAACCACAAAACCCTCAAATTCATTTCAGGCACACTGGGCATCTTGCAATCATCATTCCAATATAACCTACAGGGTGTGGGTAACTCGATTTCACACGGCGGCTGCCTCCTGCAATATCTATGGTGTGTTGGAATGGAACAGATTTTCAAGCTGTCACATAGGGAACCCCAGATGAATTGTCAACACAGAGGCTGAAATCTCCAAAAATGATAACAGGAGCTAAGGATGATGGCAGAAAACAAGAGGAGGGTTATAAGGAAAATGTGATAAAGAGCTTCCCACTTCCCGGGCACGCAGCAGAGGCACAGCCAGTGAATTCCTGATGAGTGAGCAAAGTGTGCCATTTATTTTGTGTCTGTCCCATCATTTCCAGACTCAGGTGCCCCATGTCTTGTAAAACAATAAAAGACCTGACAACCTGGTAATTACTACTCTGAACAGTGTCAGAGGAGCAATGTCTTTACTGTCCCAGGTAAACAACACACAACAGGATATTGTCATGTCATTAGGGGCTGTTTTCTAATTTCTTGCGTGGAAAAGAGTGTTTAATATCTCTTTAAATGCACTGCAAACTGTGCTTTCCTAAACATCCTATATTAAATAAAATTTAGCCATTGTTTACAACTTAGGCTCATCATAATCAAATTATGTTGTGCTCTTAATGTTGCTGGTAGCCTATCTTAACAGTTCCAGGGCACACTGCTCTTTCAATTTTTCTGACTTCCAGGATTTAGTTGGTTTTTTTTTTTTTTTTTTTTGAGACGGAGTCTCGCTCTGTCGCCCAGGCTGGAGTGCAATGGCTGGGTCTCAGCTCACTGCAAGCCCCGCCTCCCGGGTTTACGCCATTCTCCTGCCTCAGCCTCC
>NW_012123709.1:7734745-7793213 GCF_000951035.1 Colobus angolensis palliatus
CGCCTGCCACCTCGCCCGGCTAGCTTTTTGTATTCTTTAGTAGAGACGGGGTTTCACTGTGTTAGCCAGGATGGTCTCGATCTCCTGACCTCGTGATCAGCCCGTCTCGGCCTCCCAAAGTGCTGGGATTACAGGCTTGAGCCACCAAGCCCGGCCAACGTTTAGTTTATTTTTTAGCTGTCAACTAGAAATGCCACACTTTTGTTTATGCAGTTTTTTTGTTTGTATTGAGGTGGAGTCTCGCTATCTCACCCAGGCTGGAGTGCAGTGGTGCAATCTCAGCTCACTGCAACCTCCTCCTCCCAGGTTCAAGCAATTCTCCCACCTCAGCCTCCAGAGTAGCTGGGATTACAGACGTGTGCCACAACACCTGGCTAATTTTGTATTTTTAGTAGAGAAAAGAGTTTCACCACGTTGGCCAGGCTGGTCTCAAACTCCTGACATTAACTGATCCACCCGCCTCAGCCTCCCAAAGCGCTGGGGCTACAGGCGTGAGCCACTGAGCCTGGCCTCGGTTATGAAGTTTGTAATTCCCTTCCTTCTCCTACCTTCTAATGTGTCTGGAAATCACCATTATCAGGACAAGTAGAACAACTGTATTCTACTGGAAGAGCAAACATGCTTTGTTATAGCCCTTTGCAGTAGACAAATACACGGATTTAGTGTTTTGGCTTTGCAGCATCTATTTTGGCTGTTCAGAGGCTTTTGCTTGTTATTATCAACTATGTTTTGAATGTTTACAGATACTGGATGAGTAGCCTCCAGATGAATGAAGTATTGCTATGGTTGGAATTTCTATCTAAAGCCTATTTGGCTTGAGGAAGGCATGTAAACAACATGTGGCATTTTCAGGCCATGTGCAACCTGCTGATGTGGTCAGGTGGCTAGAACCTGTGGTTTTAACTGTCTTTGTTATCAGCATCACCATTATTACATGGCATTTCTTTGCAAACTCGCTCCCCTACTTAATTCTGCTAGAAGCAGAAAACCATTACACACTGAAATTCTCAAATATAGTTCTTTGAAGTTGTTTCTTTTCAAATTTTAGAAGCAAAGAGGCATTCAATACACTTACATTTTTAAACTACCTAATATTAATCAAAATAAAAATAATAAGCAAACATGTTCAAAGACAAATTGTAGTTCCCAGAGAACATAAAAGTTGAGATGGCACAAAACAATGTAATTAATTCATGGTGGAAATTTCAACTGCTTGACTGAAGTACTGTTTTTACAACCATCTTTTAGCTAGATTTCTTCTCTTGGAAAAAAGGTAATTTATTATAATTAATGTATCACTGGAGTCAACTTTCACATACAAATGTAAGGGACAGATAATACCTAATTGAGAATTTGAAAATTGTTTTTATTTGCTTGGCGCACACTCAGAAATCACTCACTGACACTAACACCAGTTTCTGGGTTTGATGTCTCTCTGGCTTCATGCTACAGGTGACAGGCGGTGACCCAGCTGAGCAGTAGACAAAACGAAACTTGGAAATTCCTATGGATAATCCAAAAAGTGATTGATAACTTGCTGAATGACCTTCCAATGATATGTCCAAAAAATTACAATGAACATATTTTTTCTCTTCTTATCTTGTGTCTTCTCTTTCCTACTCTCGAGGAAAGAATTCAGTCACTATCAAGAGGCTCTCATGGAATCCAATATGGCAACTATGTAAGGATCTGGGACAGGTAATTCACATTCAAGAGCAGTAAGGTCTTAAGAAGTTTGCAGAAATAAAGTAGAAGAAACTATCCAAATGTATAAAGTAGGGCATTCACTTAAAAGCTGAGGTCTTTCAAACAATGAACTTCTAGGGAATGAGCATTTTGTAAGCTTAATGTTAACATCACAGAGTTTTCAGAAAGCACCTGAACGAGTTTGTTCAAGTGGCTGAGAGCCTAGACCCTGAAACAAGAATAAACAGCTTTAAGTCCCCACTTCTACCTGCTGTAAAGACCATGAGAAAAATACTTATCTGCCTCCCCCAACTCCCTGCCTAACTTCCCTCATCTAAAAAATGGGAATTGTAACAGAACCTATGTCATTAGGCTGTCATGAAAATTAAATCATCTAATATATTTAAAGAACTCAGAACAATTCCTGGAAAATTATAAGTGCTATACAGGCATTGACTAAAAAGCACCCATTATAGAAATATTAACCCTAAAATAAATTTTTTTTTTTAAATCAAAGTGACATTAGTTAATACTGTGGCTGAAAAGGATGGTCAGAAAATCAGACTGAACAATGTGGCGACCAAGGATAAGACTTGGTTTTATCTTTGTCTTGGAAAGGCAGTTTCCTCTAAGCATTCTTAACCCTAACTGCAACCAGAATTGCAAGGAATGAATTTCACTCACAGCCCTGTTTTCAGCCTGCCTAGAATGATGGCAGATTCTCACCACTGAAGTGACCCTGAAAATGTGGCTGGCTGAGCACAAAGTGCTTGATCATGACAGAAACCGTTCAGCTGTGCTGTGTATGTAACTGGGTAAGAAACTACTGTCGCACAACAGCAAGTGACTTAAGAAATCATCATTACCACAAGAAAGAGCCAGTGAGAGTCTGACCGCTCTCAAATCCACAGCTCTTAGCACAAATCCTCTTGATGCTGTCTGACCATTCTTTTCCTTGTTGCTATGTACTTGGAAAATGCCTTTATTAACATGTTTTCAGGATTTGCTTATTATGTCTTATAATGAACTTTCTGGACCACATATATCAAACTCATCTGCATATTTCAAGAGCCAGGTTTTAGGACTCTACCAAGTTGAAATAGAACCTCCAGGGATAGAGCCTGGAATTGTGGAATTTTGAATAAGGAACCCCCAACACACATAGAAATGCCACGTTGGAGAATCACTTTGAGAATGCAGGTTTTAAAGGTAGCGCTACTGACATTTTGGGTCAGATCATTCTTTGTTACGAAGGTTGCTCTGTGCATTGCATGATGTTAAGCAGCGTCCTTGGCCTCAACCGACTAGATGCCAATAGCACTCCAGCTGTAACAACCAAAAACATCGCCAGGCACTACCTAATGCCCCCCGGGGATATAATCACACCGGGTTGGAAGCCACTGAACTAGTCTATCCTAAAACACCCATGGGACAGAGGCTATGACGATTGCCTCAAAGATGTGGTTCTCAAGTGCTTACCTATGTACTTCCTTGTTTAAATGGGTTTGATTCAGCAGTCCATGTGAAGTTGGACTTAATTTTCTGAGACAGGGTCTCACTCTATTGCTCACACTAGAGTGCAGTGGTGCGATCACAGCTCACTGCAGCCTTGATTTCCCAGGCTCAAGTGATCCTCCCACCTCAGCCTCTCAAGTAGCTGGGACTACAGGTGCACACTGCCATGCCCCATTAATTTTTAAAATTCAATAGAAGCGGGGTCTCCCTATGTTGTTCAGGCTGGTCTTGAGCTCCTAGGCTCAAGCGATCCTCCCAATTTAGCCTCCCAAAGTGCTGCGATTACAGGTATGAGCCACCATGCCCAGCCTAGACTCAATTTTAAAATGAAAAATTGTAACTAAAGAATTTAAAACCAATTTGTTTTTGTCTACCTGTCGCTAGCACTCTAACATCAAAGCAGAACAAATGGGTTTTAAGCCAAGGAGCCCCTGTTTCCATAGACCTGATCTCTGATGCTTGATTATTCTAATAACACTTTAGAATTAAACATACTGCATTCAGTGGGTTTTAAAACCCATGCTTGTATACCTACAACACATTTAAAAAAGGCATTTTTTTTCCATAAGAACAAGCCCATATGTTTATGAATGAAAAAAGACTAATGATAGATAATATTACCATAGCTATGATTTTTTTTTCTGGATATTTGCCATATGTTTGTCAATGAGCTAAGTACTTCATATGGGGTATTTCAATTCATCCTCTTAATAACCCTATAGCATCAGTATTATTATTCTAATTTTATTCGTAAGGAAAGTAACTTGTCCTTAGATTTAGGATTAAGTAACTTGTCCATGATCACAAAACTATTTTATGGCTGTAATCAATTTAGTCTTCAAACATCTTGAATGAAGATTAGAAATAAGAAATACTCCCTAATGTTATGAGATTAAAACCACATAGAATATAGGAAAGGATAATTAAAAGACTGTTCTCATTTATGAGCAGCAATTAAAAAAAACCAACATGATGGCAAATTGAATCAGATAGAGTATGAAGAAGATATACAGTCCTTTTAAAAAGCATTTGAACAACCACTCACCAAGAAACAGGAATTTACAGGAACTTGCTTAACTCGTGTACAATGATAAAACACTTGACGGAGCCCTTTTAAAAATTAAAACAAATCAAGTATATTTACTATTGTTGGTTCCATTCGACATTGTACTGTGCAACACGGGAAAAAACTGTCATATGAAGACGATGTAATTTCTCTTATAGAAATGCCAAATAAACCCAAAGATAAAATATTAAGAATTTTACAAGATGGCTAGTTCCAAGATCAATATGTTAAAAAGCAAAAGCATTTCTATATCTCAGCAGTAAAGGCTTATAAAACAAAATTTAAAAAAAATTTTAACTAGCAGTTAACAAAAAAGGAAACCAGACAACTATATTAGAAGATTACAGAACTTTTTATTTTTTTATTTTTTTTTTTAACATTTTGAACTTCAAGTTACTAATACTGCTCGACTCTTGGGTCATTTATCAGCATCGGCCCATTCTCTCATTCCTATTTCCATTCCACAGTGACCACAGAAAAACATCCTAATGTATTTATGTATCCTTTTGTTTATATGAGTTCTTGTAAAGTGTAGATTACTGTTTTATGTGCAGGTGTATTTTTGTGATGTAAATAGTAATGTGCAATAGATTCCATTCTTTTAGTTATTATGTTGTTAACTCTATCAGTTTCAGGAGAAAATTATATAAAGACATCGAAGAAGACCTGAATAAATGTACCACACTCAAAGATAAAAAAAGATATTCTGAGAAAAAAAATATTGTGAATATGTCAGTTATCCTCAAATGAATCTATAAATTTAACACAATGTGGTGAAACTACCCTGTGTGTTGGTGCTCATGTGTGTGTAACTTGGTAAGTTAATCCTAAAAATTATACGGGAGATAAAAGGAACAAGAATAGCTGAGACAGTTGAAAAAAAAAGAGTAATAGGAAATGGGGTTGGGACTGGGGGGGCTTTCCACACCACACAAAAAGACATTTTTAAAGTTATGCTTAGTGAGAGAGGCCAGGCACCAGGCACATAAAGACAAATACTGCATAATCTCACTTACATATGGAATTTTTTTAAAAAAAGAGCTCATAGAAGCAATGAATGGAATGGTGGCTACCAGGGCCTGGAGGTGGAGCATGGGGAGGGAAGTGGGGAATGGGGAGATGTTGGTTACAGGTACACAGTGTCAGGCATGGGGAATGAGTTCTGAAGATCTACCATACATCATGGTGACTATAATTAACAGTAATGTATAATATACTTGAAAATTGCCAAAAGAGATTTTAAATGTTCTCACCACAAAAAAAGTAGGGGAGGTAATGACTATGTAAATTTTCTTAGGTCAAAAAACATCACATCATTTCTGTCTAATCAGACAAATTCTGGTTAGAGGTTATCTCTGAAGAGGAGAGAGAAAAATACAATAATACACAACAAATATATACAATTTATCATTTGTCAATAAATAGAGATGCGAGAGGCTGAAGCAGGTGGAGTGCTGAGGCCAGGACTTCAAGGCCAGCCTGGGCAACATGGCGAGACCCTGTTTCTACAAAAATTAAAAAAAAAATAGCCAGGTGGGGTGGCATGGGTCTGTAGTCCCAGCTACTTGGGAAGCTGAGGTGGGAGGATTGCTTGAGCCCGGATGACTGAGGCAGCACTGAGCCATGACTGTGTCACTGCACCCCAGCCTTGGACACTGAGAAAGACCTTGTCTCAAAAATAAAAAATAAAGTTATAGTAAGATAACGCGGTATCAGAGAAGACATAAATATACAGACCAGTGGAAAAGCAGAGCCCAGAAACAGCCCACTGTGGCAGAGACTAAGTTGGCTCACTCAACAGTTATCCCAACTCCATTCTTCCTTGTTTTCTTCTACAGTGGAAACTACTCAATTCAATGCTCTATTTTAATTCCCAACCTCCTTTCAGCTAAGAGTGGTATATGAAACAGTTTTATACAATAAAATTTAGGGATAAGGTCTTAAAGATTTTCCCTTCCTGAAAAACTAAAAGGTAAATCATGACAAGATCAGGCCTTTGTCCTTTATACTTCTCCTCTTCTTCCTGACTTGAACACAAATATAAAACCTGAGAGTATGGCAGCCATGCCGTAACCATGAGGAAAATGTTAAGGATGGCAATGATGTAACGTAAAAGGAGCCTAGGTCCTTGAGGACACCACTGAGCTCTTATGCCAGCCTCAACGACTCTGCTCCAGGCCACAGACCACTTATTGCATGAGACAAACTCCATGCTTAATAGGCCACTATATTTTTTTCTATTTTTTTGCAATCAAATTGAATTTTAACACACACACACACACACTCTGTCTCTCTCTCTCTCTCTCTCACACACACACACACACACACACACAAACACATGGAATCTTCATACTGACAGAGTTGAAAGTATAAATCATTACAATAAGTGATGCTAAGACAACTAGTTAGCACATACATAAACAACAAAACTGGTTAACACGGTGAAACCCCGTCTCTACTAAAAATACAAAAAACTAGCCGGGCGCGGTGGCGGCGCCTGTAGTCCCAGCTACTCGGGAGGCTGAGTCAGGAGAATGGCGTGAACCCGGGAGGTGGAGCTTGCTTGCAGTGTGCCGAGATCGCACCACTGCACTCTAGCCTGGGCGACAGAGCAAGACTCTGTGCCAAAACAACAACAACAACAACAACAACAACAACAACAACAAAAATTGAATAAAAAATATTTTTATTAGTGTTGGGAGAAATACCTATAGCAAACACTAAAGACAAGCAAGAGAATGACAAATTCTGGTTAGAGGTTATCTCTGAAGAGGAGAGAGAGAGAAAAATACAATTGGGGAGGGGGACACAGTTATTGGTAATGCCCTGTTGCTTTAGCTGAATAGCAAGTATGTGAGTGTTCAGTTTATCTTTATTGTTTGTACCTTACATACGGGTACTAGATATTTTTACTTGTATAAAATATTTCATAAAGTTACCAAGGCTTCAAACTCTACTTTCAAAAAAGTTGCTATGAAATTGGTTAATATTGTTCTATGTTACAGAGAGAAGATAGTTTTAGAAATGTGGAAACATGGAGAGGAATCAATGAATTCAACTGAGTTCTAACACATTCTGGAGTAAATACACTCTGAAATCTCTTAATGTGCAAATGACAAAAACTCTCACAGCTAATACAAAGTATAAGGACAGGAACCACCAAGACACCGGAGGGGATTTGCGGAGCAAACTTCTGACGCTGTAACTGGCAACCAACCAACAAACAACTGGTGAATTTCACCATGGGCAAATGGACAGTATTTTTACTGAAAATACAATCTACATTTACTGGTCTGATGGGTTCTCTCTCAGGCACAACTTAGGAAAGAGACCTTGATGATATCATAAACTATTTTTGAAGACACTGACCCAGTGTGCTGTTACCTAGAAAAACGTCCAACAAAATGTGCACTACCATCAGAAAAGGCGCAAAATATTATCCTAGGATTTTGGAGAATGAGGGTGCTTCCACAGTTGGAATGCTGTGTGAAGTTCAAGTTGTTGCACTTGAAGAAAAATGTAATGGAGCTGGAGGAGACGCAAAAAGATCAAGTATAATGATTAGGTGGATAAAGTTGCGTCCAATGAGGTCACACTTAAATATGAGAGTCTGCCAATCTGGAAAATGGGATTTGAAAGGAAATGCCACTAAAATGTATCAATTTACTTAAAGGTATGGATGAGGTAACCACCTGCTTGTGGAGTGAGGCATCCCAAAGCTTGAGGTAAGGAAGGGGAAGCAAATACATTGGCCTGAAATGTACTAGCTACCCTGTAAGGTGCTTTCTCACACACCAGTTTAGTTTTCTAATACTAAAAGTAATTTGTATAGGCTAATCATGTGAAACTTGTCACTTCAAAAGATGCTACACAGTCAATATATAAATTGGCTACTTCTATATTTTTACTTACCCTTGTTCATGCTCCTATGACTGCATTTATTTACTTACTAATCTATCTTCTCTAATTGTCCTTTAATTTCTTTGAGTGTATCATCAGTTCTATTTTCATCTTATATGTCCAGCACACAACCAAGAAGTTTAGTGAACGTAATATGTACTTATTATATAAAATGTTGAATGACCAAAATAGCTCTAGATGCAAATCCAAACATGCATTAATGGTCTGCTACTGAAATAAAGGATTTGGGGGGACATGCCTAACTTTTGATACTAATGCCTGAAAAAGCCAAATCACACAAAGATACTCTTCTGTAACAGTGACTTTCCTGTGGGAGACAAGTGAAGCAGTATAAGGGACCCCTGGGTCCAAGCCCAGGTGGCAGTTTGTATGCTTACTACACACTAACAAAAAATACATACCTGAATATATACAGCATAAAACACCTCTCTATGCAGCAGATAATAGTGATTTGGAGAGTCCCATTTTATCTTCCTCTAAAATGTCTGCATGAGTCAAAGACCCAAGAAGGAAAAGGTCAATATAGGCCTTAGGTAATGGACAGACCAGTTGAAGAATTGATCAATAAACTAATTTGATTCAGCCAACACAATGGACATTACTCCCACGGTTGTAAGACTAGATTAATTTAGGCCAAAGAGTTGGATTCTATTGATTTTTCTATCCTGACTTCATATAAGCCAGACATTGAAAAACTAATTCGATGTGGAATTATTGAGACTAGAAAAATATTCTCATCTCGGCTAGTCATGGTGGCTCACGCCTGTAATCCTAGCACTTTGGGAGACCGAGGCAGGCAGATCACGAGGTCAGGAGTTTGAGACCAGCCTGGCCAACATAGTGAAACCCCATCTCTACTAAAAAACAAAACAAAACAAGACAACAACAAAAAACACACCCACATACACAAAATTAGCTAGGCGTGGTGGTGGGCACCTGTAATCCCAGTTACTCCATCTCAAAATAAAAAAGAAAGCAAAATCTTCACATCTAATGAAATATAAGTGGGTCTCTGTGGTCAAAAATTCGGAAACATGGTTGACTATCTCAAGAATAGTTTCATAGTCACCTGGAAACAGGATTTAAATGCAGCAGTATTGCAAAACTCAGGAGCAAGCATCGTAAGAGAAGAAAAAGTCTTGGAACAGCAAATTTTTCCCAAACAGATGAGGCTACAGGGTGAGGGCTGGCAGGTTAACATAGGTGTGCTATTTTGAAAACTACATTTATGTAGTTCAATAACATCCTTTGTGTTCCCCAGATACCACATTGTTCTTCCTTTTAACTGAATGCAGACACTTGGTATTTTCCCTCCTGTAGTAGACATCTTTTTACACCAGCACCTACGATTTTTATGATCCTCACAAGCTCCTGCTTGTGATGCTTATCTTGGCTTTCTCTAAAAAACTATTCAGGCATGAAGGGAACATGTATTTATTCTCATCCAAAACTGCACAATTAATATTTGTAAGACATCTATGAGTTAAACAAGAGCCAGCATTTTATGAGTAGCCAAATCTGGAGTAAGGCAAGGTAAGCAATGAGTGAGGGTAACCCAGTGACTTACTAGTAGAAATAATTCCTATCTACTCCAGTAAGTCTTGCTGTTTCTTATCTAAAATATGTTAACAGATTACTTGATGATACAAAAACGGCCTCTGGCCCCACAAACTACCCAGTATCACCACAACAGGGGCAATGCCTTACTTTTTGGTTTAGGCTTAAATTAGATCAGTAATACATCAACACATACTTTTCTGACCATTTCAAAGAAGGCTAAATCCTCTACGATTATCCTCCATCTTCTATCTCTGTTGTCCCACTCTTCATTTCTTTTTCAGGCTGGAGTGCAGTAATGCATGCTTGGCTCACTGCAGCCTCAACCTCCTTGTCTCAAGCGATCCTCCAACCTCAGCCTCCTGAGTGGCTGGGACTACAGGTGCACACCATCATGCCTGGTTACATTTTTCATATATATGTGTGTGTGTGTGTATATGTATATATGTGTATGTGTGTGTATATATGCACACATATATACATACTCGTGTGTGTGTGTGTATATATATATACATATATATATATATATATATTTTTTTTTTTTTTTTTTCAGAGAGGGAATCTTGCCATGTTGCCCAAGCTGGTTTAGAACTCCTGGACTCAGGTGATCCGCCCACCTCAGCCTCCCAAAGTGTTGGGTTTATAGGTGTGAGCCACTGTGCCCAGCCCATCTCTTCCTTTTCAGAAGTAGAAATTATTAGGTTTATCTCCTTCCAGACATATCTATACATACATATACACACATTTATATGTATGTGTGATTGTACATAAATGTAGCTACAGAAACTATAGGGTGTCTCATAAAGGGTATGTGATACTTTTTTCCTCCCCACCCACTCAGTGCACCTTAGAGATCCCTGTGTGTTGAGCTGGATACAGATCTAACTCATTCTGTTTAGCTGCTCCATAGGTGGTTTCCCGTGGATATGGGAGCACTTTTGCTTTTGTTACGTGGCAGTAGATATTCTGATGCTTACCTCCTGCTAGTTATACTGAAGTAGAAATGCTGGGTTGGATAGATACTTCTAACTCACTTCATAACGTGGTTGTACCCTTTATAATCCCACCAGCAATATGTCAGTTACTCCACACTTTCACCCCTTCTTGATATTACAACGTTTAGAGCAATTCACTTTGACAAGTCTTTTTTGAGCACCTAAGTCTAGTTGTTCCTCTAAGCAGTAATAGGTAAGATGGGCCTAAAAATAATAAAGGGTAAGAAGGCAATTTATACTCTCTTCTGAGGCTGCCAGCAGTTGGAGAGTTTACTGAGACAGAACAGGGACCCACTCTTGGGGGCCTGCCAGACATCTCTCACCCCCAGAGCATGGACATAAAGGAAAATCTTAAATTTCTTCAAGGGAACTTCCTGGCACCTAGCCAGCCTTGAGAAGTAAATGAGCAACATGAGAAGCAGGAAGGTAGCAGTAGCTTAAAACAGTAGCCAACGAAGGTAGAGTCAGGAGAGTGTTTTGTTCCTTATAGAAACTGAAGATAACATCTTAACCCACGTCCCTGAGTTGTTTTTCGGAAACCCACACCTCCACCGAATGGATCCTCTGGCACGTCGACCTCAAATAAGGGGGAAACTGAGGACAGAATTCTCACCACTGTTCTTTGTTCTAAATTTCTTTCTAAGAGGCCTGGAGGAGGTCACGTCCATAAGCCAGTGCTAACATTCTTTTCTGCTGACCCTAAAGTTTTAGATAAAGCTGTCCCTCCTTAACCAATTGCAAATAAGAACGTCTTCAAATGCATCTATGGATCTGTGGGTCCCCACTTTGAGATGACCTCCCTTTTTAAGTCAAACCAATGTGTAGCCTTGATGTGCCGATTTATCACTTTGCCAGTGACTTCTGCCTCCCCGCCTTTAAAAACCCTTATCTATAAGGCATCAGGAAGTTTGGGTCCTAAGCATTAGTTGCCCGATTCTCCTTGCTTGGCATCCTACATTAAATGCCTCATTTTTACTCACTGCAATCCTGATTTAAGTGTTTGGCTTTGCTGTACTGGGTGAGTGGACTGGATAATACTAACAGTTATCTCTCTCAAAACAAATAGCGTACACCTCCTCTTCCTGTTTTTTGCTGATGTTGGCTGGAAATTGCACCCATTCACGTGCCCTCCTTCCCCCTCGTCTTAGACCAACCACCAGCACACCCAGCCAGAAGGCCCTGCGGGCCCTAGACGACTGGCTGGCTGAAGGTACACTAGAGAACCAAAACAAAGCCTTTTTTCCCCCACTGCTGCTATTCCTATTTCTGAAAGAAATACTAATAATAAACCATCTTTTGAAAAGAAATCTTGTTTATGTTATACAATATTTAACAGAGCTCTGCCTTTCCAGAAGCCTACTGTCAGAGCTACTCAGTCACTTAGATGAGCTTCCTAAATTATTCATTCCATTTTTTGTGATTTTCCTATACGTGCTTAAGAGTTCTCAATAAATAAGTTTAAGTAAAATGTATAAAGGAAGAAGTCCCCTCAAAATAGTGTTTTGGGAGGGGATAATAAAGAGGACCGTTGGTGTGGATGCATTCAGAGTGCTGAGCTGTGTGTCCTCTGAGAGATTCATTAAAGCACAATGAAAACATGAGAGACAGCAATGGCATATTTAACCAGTCAATTAGAGCACCATTAAAAGCGCAAATCCGATCATCAGCGTCTGCCTTTCAGAAGCCCAGAGAAAGAAAGAGGAATCCTGCAGCTCTGTGTTCCTGCTATTATCTCAGATTTTAAAATCTTTCTCAGAAGAGGCCGACTTTTACAAGGAAAATAGTCTATAAGAAAAAAAAATACATCTCTTTGAGCTACGCAACAATCCTCAGTGACACCTATACTTGGCTAATGTAGGGTACTCATCAGGCTGCAAACAAGTTCCCTTGCTTCTTCCCAAATTTCCCTACCAGCTCATAACTGAGTGGAGATAAAATCGTAAGTCTTCTGGGGATCCTGGTGAAACAACTCTTAAAATTGCTTAGAGACATTTGAAAGATCCCTCACAGGCCTCCCGCATGTTTCAACGATTATTCTAAGGGAGTATGAGAAAACGAAGGATGTGAAGAGGGAAAACAAACTCCTGCAGTGCCCGCCCACTAAACAAAGTGTCATTTTTCCTCCAAGACGTCTCAGCCACTGGGCAACTTGACAAGTAGGTTCTTGTGGAAGTGCCGTTCCTGAAATTCCCAAGCTCTAACAGTGAAGAATCTCAGCAGCTTCAGGAAACAGAAGTCACGGGATGTTCAGGTCACACTTGGGTACCTGCTATGTTGTGTTATCTCAGGTATTTGAAAAGTTCTGTGAAAAACTTAACGTGGTACCCTACAGAATTATGCTAACAACTTTGACTTTTCTTCATTAACATGTATCCCCTGAACTGTAACTGTTTATTACTCATTTTAAAAACATGAAGTCATGGAAAAAATCCTCTAAGTTAATTGGGTCTCACGATGTGAATGCTAGAAAATATGGAATCTAGTAAGCTTAGATTGAAACACACCTGAAAAGTTTTTTTTGTTTGTTTTTGTTTTTTTGCTCATCTTCCTCTTGGAGGAGAGAGAGAAAAAAATCCTGAATAAGCTAAAATCAAGGTTTTGTTTCTACATGGGTATTTATGTTGCCTTAAATGGATATAGGAGAACCCAGAAATGTAGGTCTAAGGTATTTTGTTTCTATTATTTGTTCAACAAGAGGATTTTGTTTATCTGAGATATCTGGGTGAGGATTATCAAAATCTTCAAAGCACACAACTTAATATCGACCTGCACATGAAGACTTCATAAAACACAGAGAAAGCAAAACCTTTCTTTGAGCAGAGTTTTTTAAACCCAAGACAGCACCTATCATCACTAATAACTGAATGGTCCACATGTTAAGGATCATTGCGCCATCTGATATGGAATTAGCTCATTAACTCAAATGCAATACAAGAGATGGGGACAGGTAGAAAAAGAAGGAAATGTGCACCATCTATATGATGAACAATAAGCTTATCTGGAAATTCTAGATCATTCAGTATTGGGGTGGCCTTCTACTACCACAAGCCAAAGACAAAGACACAAACCTTACCTTCAAGGAGCTTACAATACAAAGATAACAGGCAATGCATGGCACCATGTTATACCTGATGATAGGGATAAGGGGAAATAGGTCAGGTCAGAGAGATCTCCGTTTCCGGGAGAAGAAGGGATTTCAGAAAGACTTCAGCAAGACAGTAGTCCCCACATGACTATTTACTGTCCACTTAAGGCCTGCCCTTTGCTATTCTCTTTGGATCAGAGCTTCTACCCAGAAATAAGATTGCCCAGCGGAAATGGGGGAAAAGAGATACAGCCATGAGGCTCCTTTAGTGTCTGACTAATAGACTCCAGTTTCATGTTTTATATTTGTCAATCTCAACTTGCTCTGTCTACCTCTGGCTTTCATTGTGCTGCCATTGACTGGTTCTGCTCGGAGATGTGAGGGGAGTTTTGCACAGGTGCATAAATATTCATTTCAGAGAGAGCCACGAATAAACTTCTAGTGATGGAATATAACATCCAGTTCCAGAAAATAAAGTCAAGAGTTTGAAAAGAGATCGTCATCCCAAAAAGTATTTTTCAAAAAGAGAATACTAGTCACAAATCTGCACTGAAGAGAATACCCACAACATACACACACACAAAATGTAGTTGTGAGCAGAGTTCTTTATTACTACCAATCAGAGTTTGAATATTTTTCATTTGTTTTTTAGAAATGAGGTCTATATGTTGCCTAAAACTCCTGGGCTCACGTGATCTTCCAGGTTCAGCCTCCCAAGCAGCTGGGACTATAAGTGCACACCACTGTACCCAGCTTGGAATCATTTAGGCCTGTAGTCAGAAATATCTTAACATCCATTCGTGAAATAAAATTGGGGCCAAATCCAGCAAAGAGTAGAACATTAAATTTTAATACTACTGTACTTTTAGAGTGAATACCCACAGACTCACATACCCACACACTTCTATACCCTGTGCAGTGCCTTTCTGCATATCCTCTTGGATCCCTGTATCCATCAGAGACCTCTCTAGCTGGCAACTATGGAACCCAGCTGTTACGAACTAAATGTTTGCATCTCTCTCTTCCCCCAGATTCATAAGTTGAAGTCTAAATCCCTCATGTGATGGCATTTGGAGGAGGGGCTTTTGGGAGATATTTAGATTCTGAGGGTGGGGCCTTTATAAATGGGATTTGTGCCCTTATAAGTAGACAGAAAGACTAGAGCTCTCTTTTCCCATCATGTGAGGATACAGGAGAAGCCAGCAGTCTGCAACCCAGAATGGGGCTCTCACTAGAACCTCATCATGCTGGCACCACGATCCCACATTTCCAGACTCTAGAACTGAGAGATACAAATTTCTGTTGTTTATAAGCCACCCAGTCTATGGTATTTTGTTATAGCAGCCAGAATAAACTAAGATGCCAGCAAATAAGACCGAGGTTCCAATCCTGGTTCTGCCACTAATCAGCTGGTAATATACTTAACTACCAGCCTCAGTTATATCTTTGTTAAATCCAGATGATAAGAATATCCAAAAGGGTTATATGTACATAAAAGCCCTTAAGAAACCATGTATCTTGTGTAGTGTTTTTTCTAATTAAACTGCCTTTAGTACAAAAAGTGACACCCTTACCACTAAAAGGATGGGAAAGTACTACTTCCGGGAACAACAATTTTTTTTAACAACTAGCTAACAAATAGGGAATAGTGCCTGTAGCCTGCAGTCTTTTGAACTCAGGAACAAAGGCCCATCCTCACTTCTGGGCCTGGATCCATCGTCATCTGAAATCTGGAAGCCAGGCTGAAGAGCACGAAAGGACTACAGGGGGTGCCCACATTTGCCACGTTTTCTTAAAAAAAAATTAACATGTTTCAACTCAGTAATTTCAAAGTATTGAAATCAAAGTATTTTAAAGTATGAATTCAATTCCTGATATTTTTCTATTTCGCTTCACCTGTCAAGAGTCTCATAACTAAGTTTTACATCTACTTTACAAAGAATGCTTACTATATGCTAAGTACATGCTTAGTATTTGCTGTAACTTTTCTCCTCACACTGCCTCCTTCTCACGTTAAATACGTCTTCAAAATAATGCTACTGATTTGTAGCTGTAATTAAGATTTTTCATCTTTACATAAGATCAGAGAGTCAGGGAGACCAATCACAAACAATGTAGGACCATATCAGTACATTTTCTTGAAAGATTTAAAGGTTAAAAAAACAACAAAATTGCGAGTCTCAACCTAGTAGAAGCTTCAGACCAAATGGTGTCAGAAAACAGACTGTAGACCATAGCAGACCACACAGGGTTATTTTGTTGGTGTTTCTTTCTGAATTGCTACCTATTGTGGTCTCCCTCTCGAATCCTTTGCACACAGCAGGATTTCTCTTCTCTCTCTAGTTTTAGATTTCACCAGAAATCCAGAAGCTGAGTCAGGACTACATGTGGTCCCATCTGCCAAGCAAGAAGGCTGCACTGTTTTGGCAATACAATCATGACAGGAGGAGTCAGAATTTCCCACAGCCTCTCCGGAAAACAGACAGACTACAATTGCTCCAACTAGATTTTACATTCCTCAAAGCCACAGGACAAGCCAGAACATGTATCTTGAAAAGCCTCATTAACAGAAACATCTCATGCAATTCTTTATCTCCCTTAGGGGGCTATTAAAGTGACTTATACAAACTGGGTATTCAACGGAGTTGCTGAGTAAATAAAACATGGTGGAGATCAACACTAGCACAACAGGATTCATCCATGGTGCACTTTTAAGGAGTCTGTTGACTGTATGGCCACATGAAAGGACAGGTAAGTTTTAAGATGTGGAAACTCTTCCCACAATCCTAACCATGCCAAGCTAGAGAACAAGCGCACGGGGCTGATTTCTGTAAGTAAAGTCATTCCCATATTGACGTTTTCTTCTTCTTGTTTTTAAAAATGTTGCCAGGCTGGACTCAAACTCGTGGGCTCAAGTGATTTTCCTGCCTTAGCCTTCCAAGTAGCTGGGGCTACAGGCACACATCGCCACGCCCAGCTTCCCATCTTTGCATCTTGATAGAGGCCCTATAGTGCTCTGTGTCTTATTTATCTCATTTATCATATTTATTTATCATAAATAAATATGATAAATGAGATAAATAAATATGATAAATGAGATAAATAAGACACAGAAGACTTCACACAAAAACCCCCATGTGATGACAGATAATCACTCTAACAGAGATAAGTGAGCCTAGACCCAGTCCAATATGCCAGGCGGGGCTTCAGAGAGAGGAATCTTTTTATAGGCTTCAGAGAAAAGACAATTTCCTTATATGTGGCTCAATCAGGCAGATGGCAGAGCATGCACTGAGCTATTAGTCACATGCTTGTCTGGTCTATACTGACCAGTGGCTTAGGAGGGCAGCAGACAAGGCTAGCGACCTGTGCTGCAAAGGGCCTCTTACAAAGTACCAAACAGTTTGAAGTTTGTTTTGAGAAAACAGAAATTTGAAGTGGCTCAAGCAGAGAAGTTCCATAATCAGGTTTCTAGAAAAATAAGTCTGCAGGCAGTATAACAGCACCCCAACTAACCCCATTTGTCTATGTGCCAAGCAATGTACTAAGGGCTTGACGTGCCTCGTCTTCACAATAGCCCTGTTGGGTAGGCAATGTTGTCCTCTTTTAGAGGTAAAGAAACGGGTGTTCACTGAGATTAACTGACTTGTCTGAAGTGTCATGGCTAGTAGTGGCAGAGCTGGGACTCAGACCAGGTTCTCACTCTGATGCCTGTGCGCTTAAGCACTATACTCTACTGCCTGCAGTATTTGGAGGAATGAGAAAAATAGGAGATCAGGAAATGAGAGCACAGTGTGCAAGCCACTGTACTAGTCTAGCCCAGCGAGGAGGGACATCTGAACCAGGGCAAGGAGAGTTCGGCAGGAGAACTAGCGAGACACATTGACACGGCTCAGAGCTGCTGTTTAGCAAGCTGATCCTGGTGCACTGGAGGATATTTCAGAGCAAACGGTGTTCTTCAAAATTTTTAGAAGAATGTTTCCACTTACAAGCCTTAACTTGGAAATAAAACTCTATAATCAATTATTTTCTATGGCAAAATAGGAACACTTAAGAAACCCAATGAACAAAAATGTTCTCAAAGCTTATTACTCACTATAAAACATTTTTGCATTTTCCAAATCCAGGGTGCATAAGAGCACAAGATTCTACTTCACACCCACTAGGATGGCTATGACAATATTAAAAAAAAAACTGGAAAATAATAAGTGTTGATAAAGATGTGGAGAAATCAGAATCCTTGTGCATTGCTGGTGGAAGTATAAAATGGTGCAGCCTCTGTGGAAAACAAGTTTGGTGGATACTCAGAAAGTTAAACATAGAATTACCATGTGACCCAGCAACTCCACTTCTAGGTATATATCCAAAGGAACTGAAAGCAGGGACTCAAACAGATACTTAAAGGCCAATTTACAATAACCTAAGGTGGAAACAACCAAAGGATCTGTCAACAGATACATGGATAAACAAAATACAGCCTATACATACAATTGAATTTTATTCAGCTATGAAAAAGGAATGAAGTTCTGATACATACTACAACATGGATAAACTCTGGAAACATTTTGCTAAGTGAAATAAGTCAGACACAAAAAGACAAATGTTGTATAATTTCAATTATATGAAATTTCTAGAATAGGCAAATCCATAGACACAGAAGGTAGATTTGAGATGACCAGGGGCTGGAGGCAGGGACGGAGAGTTACTGCTTAACTCTGGTTGCAAAGTCTCTATTTGCGGTGATGGAGATGTTTTGGAACTAGTGGTGATGGTTGTAAAACATTGTGTAAGTACTTACTACCACTGAAGTTTAACCATTAAAATTAAAACTTGTTAAATTGGCAAATTCAATGTTATATATGTGTTACAATTTAAACCTCCTTGAAGCAAAATAAAAACACTAATGTGCAAAGTTGCCTCAACTACTACAAGAGGGAATAAATGCAACCTATCTTGTCTTTAGGTCTATGTCAAATGCAAATATGCTTAGAACTAGATGCCTTTAAAATATATTATTCAAAATAATTCAGTGGCTTCCTGCAGGCTAATATCTAAACTATTTTACAGGGGATACAAGGCCTCTGTTGATCTGGTTCCTACTTACCTGTCAAAGCCCAAGCTCATCTCCCATACTGCCTCTGCTATCTATAAATTTATGGCCCCACAATAAAGAAGAGTCCCAGGACGTACCAGGTTCTCTCATCTCTCTCTGCTTGTCCACGCCGTTCTGTGTACTTAGAAGGGGCTCACATACCCCCCACCCCCAACTCTTATCATCTAGCCTAATCCATGATCAAGCCTTCCCTACACTTCTGAAGCTCCTTTACCCATGGCCCATTACCTTGATTTATCCCTCCGCGATGGCAATCATAATATTCCAGTTCCTCACTTGCATGCCTATATTCTACTGGACTGTTATTTTATTAAGAACAGGAACTATGTCATTCCATGTTTCTCTACAAGGACTAGTATTCCATAAATGGTTTTTAAATAAATGAGCAAGAGAGTAAGCCCAGCACTCAGCTAGGGAGTAAAGATTCTGATCACCTGCATTCAAAGACAAAGTCACTCACTGCTGCTGCCTCATTGTCCTTCAATGGACACCAAGTTTAAGTATGAATACCAGGTGTCAAGTAAAAAAACAAACACAAAAAAACAATCAAAGTCAGAAAAGCCTCAAAGGATCACCTGCACAGTGAGACGATCCACACAACCTGGAACCTGAGGAAGTTCTGAGAAAGCAGGTGGGAAGCAGTTTATTGAAAATGTGCTCCATGTGAAACAGAATTGTTCAATTATAATAATGAACTGAAGTAGCACTGTGGTGAAGGGAAGCAAAATCTTAAGGTGAAGAGTAAAACTGTTAGTAATCACCCAGTACTACCAACCTCAAATGGGTAATTTGACGATTCTTATCTAAATATGTCTGTTTCCAAGCAGACGGTCTTCCACATTTTATGGGACTACATTAAACCTTTAAAATCCATCCATGTTTCTTTGTTCTGCTTCTATATCTGATAACTGGGTTACTCTGATGCTCCACCTAACAGATGGAACTGAAATAAATAGGGGATTTTCCAGTCATCAGGAAATAAATGCCTCTAAATAAAAATCAACAAACTAATACTCAGATTTATCAACTCCTGTGAGTTTGGTCATCATGAATTACGGCCTCATCAGCACTACACAAACATAATTAAAAGTGGGGCATTTGGTCCTTTGGCACTGAGAATCACATCCTGAGTAATGATGTCTTTCGGGGCTTATGGTTCTTCCTTGTGGCTAACATGAGGGTTATCTGAAGCAAGACTTTGTCCCGGTCACCTTTCTTCCTCCCCTCTAACAGGCTGGGGGGCTGCTATACTCCCTAGAGTTCTCCTTCCATCATTAGCTACTTCGAGCTCCACTCAATTTTTATTATATACAACTCCCATTTATACCATTGTTTCTTTTGGAAAACTCATTGCACATCCCCAACAGCCAGCTTGAAAACAAACTTTTTGACCACTTTTAAGTTGGAGTCTATATATTGCCTTTGGCCGGATTGGATGGGAGTCACTCCTGATGATGTGTCTGTTGAATTTCTGTGCTACTGCTAACAAGACCCTTTTTTACCAGCACGCCGGATCCTTACACAATTTGACACACATATCAATACCCCATCCTTCTGCTTGTTGGTAGCTTATCAAGAAGCCAAGGGGGCAGCCTGGAGCCCTGCCCAACACTTGGAGATGACCATGTGTTCTGGATCTGACCTCACGGAGGCACAACCTGACACCACAGCAGGTGTCTTGCTGGTCTTCAAGACATTCCAAAAAGAAACAAACTGAACTGTGCTGTGATGCAGTCCCCAATGGCCTAGTAAGTAGTTTACCTAAAGGTTACGACACACGTCATCAGAACCTCACAGAAGCTTTAACATGCTCATTTCAGAAGGACGTGGCTTGGCCTCGTCCTAAGTGCTCAGGGACAGAGAAGGCTCACACACGCCCTTCAACAAGTCCAATTTGTAAGTCCTCACTCATGCCCCTCATCTCACACCTGAGGGCTGAACCTATGTTGAAGCTGATGCTACAGCGAGAGTGGTGAGCAGCAGGGCCTAGGCCTGGATCTCAACTCCTGTTCCCCGACTTAGGCCCAAGCACAAACCTGGGATTGTTACTCATTCCCTTTGAGGCTCTGTGTCCTCAGCTTTAATGGGTGCATCACATATAAATCCTGAGGTCTGAAAAGCTGACCAAAAGACAGTACTGCTAAGAACCGATCATTACAAACATGAGGGACAGAAACCTGTTCTTTACTAATTACTGACACTGATTCCTGAGCCTGGCTCCCTCTAATATGCTGCCCACGTACCTGTTCTCTCTACTGGCTGGGCTGGCTTCTCCTTGCATCCCTTCCATTTTAACTTAACCATTTTAACTCCCTCTGAAAGCTCTGGGGGAACTGAAGCAGTAAGGAGGCGGCAGTTCAGCAGGGTCCTGGAAAGATTGAGGGCTGAGGCCAAGCCCACAGAAGCTATAATAGAAAAAACACACTCTTGGCTTAAAATCAGAAGATTTTAAATTGCCATTTTTGCAAACATAGGCTCTGTTTATTTGGTGGTTAAATAAAAACTAAAAAAGATGACACTGTTCATTCAGGGGTAATGTGAGAAATGATGGTCATTCAAAGCCTTGGATGCCTCTGAGTCTTTTTACATTGTGGCTGCTTTGTGCTCATTGTACCAAGAAAAACACTTTTCACAGTCCTGTGGCTTGGAACTGAGATGTCCCTCTCATATTGGTCTGTTGTTTTTAATTTAATTTGTTGAACTGTAAACACTCTGAGAGAAAGGATGGCCCAGTCTGACCCCTGAAGGTCCTAGAGAAAAATCAGGTGAAAGTTGAAACCACTCTACAACATCCTTGCCACTCCTCACCCCCATTTCACATTAGCCTCTCACCCTGCCCCATTAGGGTGTTTGATTATTGATTTTATTTATTTATTTTTTTTTTAAAAGAGACGGAGTCTTGCTCTGTCTCCAGGCTGGAGTGCAGTGGCATGATCTCGGCTCACTGCAACTTCCACCTCCTGGGTTCAAGCGATTCCCCTGCCCCAGCCTCCCAAGTAGCTGGGACTACAGGCGCCCGCCACCACTCCCGGCTTATTTTTGGTATTTTTAGTAGAGATGGGGTTTTCACCATGTTGGCCGGGATCGTCTCAATCTCCTGACCTTGTGATCCACCCGCCTCTGCCTCTCAAAGTGCTGGGATTACAGGTGTGAGCCACCGCACCTGGCCGAATCTTTGTTTATAGTATAGATTGAGATAGAGTTCACATGTCATGGAAGTCATTCTTTCAAAGAGTACAAGTCAGGGGTTTTCAGTATGTTCAGAGTTATGCAGCTTTCACTGCCATCTGATTTTTAAACACTTCACCACTCCCAAAAGAACCACCATATGCATTAGCGGTCATTCCCCATTCCTCCTTACCACCAGCCCCTGGCAACCACTCATCTACTTTGTCTCTATGGATTTGCTTATTCTGGCCATTTTATAAACAGAAACGCACAGTATTTGTCCTTCAGTGACCGGCTGTTGAAGTTCCTTTCCAATCCTCTCCATATGCTTTTGCTCCTCTATCCCTCCCCTGTAATATGGTACATGCCTTAGGGTTCTTTTCCAGGTCCTCTGTTCATTCCACTCTTTACGTCTTGCCTTGGTAATCTCTCCCCTCCAAAGGCTTTCACTCCTCTGCTGAAGTGTCTGATCTTTATCTCCAGCCTAGATCTCTCAACAGGCACTGCCTCTTGGGCATCTTTCTTTGAATTTCTCATGAAGTTGGAGGTCTAAAAGTAAGCTCATTGTCTCCTACTGATCTTTCGAAACCCCCTCCTCTGCCAGCATTCCTTATTTCACACCATCTACCTTTGTTTGGGAACCAGAAACCTAGTCATCCTCCTCGAAGCTTCCTTCGCCTTTTTATCCACATCCAATTGTCACCAATCCCCACTAGTCTTCCCCAAACCACACAGATTAGATTACTTCCATCCTCAATGTCATTATCCTAGTCCAGGCCTTGGTTTTTCACCTGGATTCATGCAACAACTCCAAATTGGCCTCTGTGCCTTAAGTCTTGTCTCCTTTCAACCTATCTCCAGGCTCAGACTGATTGCAAAAGCAGCTCTAATTAGATAATTCCCTTGCATGAGATTCTTCTAAACACCTTACACAACCACTGATTTTCTACACAACCACTGACATCTTCTAACATCTGTCCTCTGCCTCTTTCTCTAGTCTCATGCACCCCTTTTAAATCTAAAAGTCAGCTTCATTCCTTTTCTCTTCCAATTCACCAGGATCTTTCCTAATTCCAGGTCTTTATTACAGAAAGAATGAATGAATAGCAAGTGAAATCCCTACTCTCCTGGCTCCCCAAATTGACCTTTTTGGCCTGGATAACCCATTCAGGACTCAGTCATCTTTGTAAGGTAATTTTCCCTAAAGAAGCAAGACCCCCAAGAAAAATTTAGGAGCACCTCCTCAGTCGCCAGCACACTGCATGGTACAGGGCAGGTCCTCAAAACTGTTTGCAGAATGACTGCTCGACATCACAGCAGGTAGGTAATGGACACGATGGGATTTCTTTTTCCATCGGTAGGTTCTGATCTAGATTATTTTTGCTTTCCTACTTCTATATTGGCATATTTCATCAAGGTGCCTCATTAGAAGCAATGGCTTCCTTCCTTATAAGGTAGACAAAGAACTAGACAAATAAACAGCAGCTCAGTTTTTAAAATTTGTGGGATTATTTTTAAAATGGAAGGAAAAGAACATGCTGCAAATTTAGAGATCTGCTTCTAGTGTTCCATCTGTCTCTGACTTGCTTTGCTGAAACTGACTTCTTGTGCCTTAACTTCGTCTGCAAAATAATGATAGATTCTACTTTATCAGGATGTTGCAAGAACAAATAAGACATGACATGAAGGCACCTCCACTCTGAATGGAATGGTCTACAAGAAATCCAGTAGATTCACCTTGCTCTTCTATGTCAATATAAAAATATTAATCAACTTACAAGTAACATCACAAACAAATGTATTATGTTTTGTGGGACTTACAAACAGGCCCTGGGCTTGAGACTCTATGGTCACCTGCTAAACACTCAAACCCCTGACATTCTGATTCTTCTGTTGGTTGCTTTGCAGCAGATAAGGAGGAACCCAATTATATTTTCTTTTTAAGCTTTGCTGGATGCGCAACACATCCATTTCCCCTCTCCCACTCTGTATGCAATGCAAATTCTCAAAACAAGGCTTGATTCTCCAAAGGAGAAAGTATGATTATGGTAACACATTAAGAACTGCTGTGAAAAGTCACCTATTGTCTGATAAATTCATAATTATAGGTTGCATCTCCGTTCTCTTAGAGGCATCATAACAGTCTTAGTTTTTAATTCTGCTGGTGGAGAGGAAGACTTTAAATCATTTAGGAGGCCAGCTGTGTTGTACTTCAGCTGCAAAATACGAAAGTTCTCAAGTGTGCTTGGCATATATTCTGAGCTGAAGCATACGCTGCTTATGCAGGCAAAATGTCCTTGTACTGCAGATGCCTGGTAAAGTTACATGGGGATTTTATACATATGTAGTACATCAACACCAGCGCCCTCACTGATGAGTACACACTGCATCACTTTTTCCTTCTGTTTCATATCTTGTAAGTGGGCACGAATTCAACTTGGTACCATACCACCATGGAATTTTAGAATTAAAAGGAGCCTCAGCAATAATCCAAACGCTGAGTTTTAGAGATAAAGAAAATGAAGCCCCAAAGTGTGAGAATTGTATGTGTTCACACTGTCAAATGAAAGGTACTATTTGTGCCGTAGGTCTGACAGAGCCTGTCACCAGAAAGGTACTTTCTTTACATCTTTTCAAACGAAGTTCCAAAGGAAAGCATACAGATTAAAAATAAATGAATGACAAATGGAAGGAAGGAAGGATGGGAGCCAAAAGTTTATGATTAGAGGCAATAGAATCTAATGTCTGACTGATTACTTCCTGGCACAGAGTGCACCTCCAAAAGCCAACTTTTCCACCTGAAATGGACTTCCCACCCCTTCCAGAAAGTCAATGGCAAGCAGGAACTGGACCGACATCTCTAAAATGATTTGAAGAATTTCAATGTGCTTGGCCTCTATTACTAAAAGAGACAGAACTTAGGGTTTCACCAACCACAGTTTCTCACAGTGGCTTTTTCAAATTTTCCTGATTCTCCTTTACCTCACAATTCTTGCTTACCTCAGTCCCTGCCCAGGCTTCCTCAGGAAGCTTTTCCCATTCATTAGTCCCTCGCTTTTATATCTCTAATCTCTTTCTTTCTACTTGGTTCCGCTCCCCTGCCCAAAGGCTCAACTGCGTATAAAGCAGTTATGTATAAAAACACATAAGCAGGATGACTGTACACCACACCACAGCTCCTTGTCCTTCCATCAAAAGCTGCTCACCTTTCTGTGTTTGCCTGCACCTTCAAGCTTCTGGAAATAAAGCCATCTATCCTCATACGGCCTCTTCCTTACTTCCACTAATTGCTTAACTCACTGCATTCTGGTTTCTCCTGTCCTCATGCTAGTTCATTGCCTCGATTCTCCAAAGCAATTCAACTTCCAAACCCTGTCTTCTACACCACCTAAACATTTTGTGAATGTGCCCCTTGGCTTTATCTCTACTCCCGGTGTATAAAGTTAGGGCTTGGTTTTTCTGTGGTGTCTATCTTTGCCTTCCCCAGTTCTTTAGTTACACTGCTTCCAGGGGGTAGTTGTCTTAAAACACAAATTTGATGTCACTGCTTGTTGAAAAACCTTATCAACATATCACTATAGATTAGTCTTATTCTATAAGATAAAGTCCAGTTTCTCCAACTACCCTTCCAGGGTCATCTTTCCTCCACTTGCTACCTGTCTGGCCACCTTCAACTCCTGCTGAAACCCACTCTGTCCAACTCTTCCATTTCTCACCATCTTCCCTTATGCTTTCTTCTCTACCTGAAAAATGCTCTTGCCATTTTCTCTACCTGGTCTATTTCTACTCTCATTTAAAGTCCAGTTCAAGACCAATAATGAGTAATGAAATTGAATCAGTAATAAAAGATGAATCAATAATTAAAAAAAAAAAAACTACCAACGAGAAAAAGCCCCGGACCAGACGGGTTCACAGTCGAATTCTATCAGACTTACAAAGAAGAGCTGATACCAATCCTACTGAAACTATTCCAAAAAATTGAGGATGAGGGACTCCTCTTTAACTCATTCTATAAAACTAGTATCATCCTGATATCCAAATCTGACAAAGGAACAATAACAAAAGAAAAATATCCCCTAATGAATGTAGGCCAATATCCCCAATGAATGTAGACACAAAAGTCCTTAACAAAATACTAGCAAACTGAAGCCAGCAGCACACTGAAAAGTTAATTCACCATGATCAAGTGAGCATTATATCTGTGATGCAAAGATGGTTCAACATATGCAAATTGATGTGATTCACCACATAAGTAGAATTAAAAACAAAAACCATATGATCATCTCAATAGATGAAAAAATGTTCAATAAAATCCAACATCCTTTCGTGATAAAAACCCTCAACAAACTAGGCATCAAAGGAACATACCTCAAAATGATAAGAGCCATCTATTACGAACTCACAGCCAATATCATACTGAAAGGGCAAAAACTGAAAGCAACACCCCTGTGAACAGGAACAAGACAAGGATGCCCATTTTCACCTCTCCTGCTTGACAGAGTACTGCAAGTCCTAGCCAGAGCAATCAGTCAGGAGAAATAAATAAAAGGCATCCAAATAGGAAAAGAGGAAGTCCAATTATCTCTCTTCACTGAGGACATGATTCTACACCTAGAAAATCCTAAAGATTCTGCCAAATGATTCCTAGACCTGATAACTTTAGCAAAGTCTCAAGATACAAAAATCAGTGTACAAATATCAATAGTATTTCTACACACCAATCATGTTCAAGCTGAAAACCAAATAGATAATATAATCTCACTTACAATGGCCACCAAAACCATAGAATACCTAGGAATACATCTCATCAAGGAGGTGAAAGATCTTTATAGGAGAAGTATAAAACACAGCTGAAAGGGACAATAATACAAACAAATGGAAGGACATTCCATGCTCATGAATACGAAGAATCAATATCATTAAAATGTCCATATTTCCCAGAGCAATCTACAAATTCGATGCTATTCCTATCAAATTACCAATATTACTTTTCACAAAATTAGAAAAAACTATTCTAAAATTCATATGAAACCAAAAAAGCCCCGAATAGTCAAGGCAAGCCTAAGCAAAAAGAAAAAAGCTGGAGACATCACATTATCTGACTTCAAACTATACTACAAGGCTACAGTAACCAAAATAGCATGGTACTGGTACAAAAATAGACACACAGGGGAATAGAACTGAATAGGGACTACCGAAATAAAGCCACACACCTAAAACCAACTGATCTTCAACAAAGTCAACAAAAATAAACAAGGGGGAAAGGGCATCCTATTTAATAAATGGTGCTGGGAAAACTGCCTAACCATATGCAGAAGAATGAAACTGGATTCCTACCTCTCACCATATATAAAAATTAACTCAAGATGGATTAAAGACTTAAATGTATGACCTCACAGCATAAAAATCCTACAAGAAGATGTAGGAAATACTGTTCCAGACATTGGCCTAGGCAAAAAAGTTATTACTAAGTCCTCAAAAGCAAATGTAACAGAAATAAAAATTGGCAATTGGGACCTAATTAAGCTAAAGAGCTTCTGCCCAGCAAAAGAAACTATCAACAGAGTAAATAACGAACCTACAGAATAGGAGAAAATATATTTGCAAACTATGCATCTGACAAAGGACTAACATCTAGAATCTATAAGGAGTTTAAATCAAGAAGAAAACAAATAACCCATTAAAAAGCAAAGGACAGACACTTCTCAAAAGACATACAAGTAGCCAAATATATGAAAAATGCTCATCATTACTAATTATTAGAGAAATGCAAATCAAAACCACAATGAGATACCATCTCACACCAGTCAGAATGGCTACTACTAAAAAGTCAAAAAAAACAGATACTGGCAAGGCTGTCGAGAAAAGAGAATGCTTATACACTATTGGTAGCGATGCAAATTAGCTCAGCCCCTGTGAAAAGCAGCTTGGAGATTTCTTAAATAACTAAAAACAGAATTACCATTTGACCCAGCAATCCAATTACTGGGTATATATCCAAAGGAAATTAAATCGTTCTACCAAAAAGACACATGCACTCGTTATGTTCACTGCAGCACTATTTACAAGAGCAAAGATATAAAATCAGCCTGGGTGCCCATCATTGGTGGATTACATTAAAAAAATGTGGGATATATATATACTATGTATGGAATGCTACATAGTCATAAAAAGGAATGAAATCATGTCCTTTGTAGCAACATGGATGCAGCTGGAGGCCATTATCCTAAGTGAATTAACACAGAAACAGAAACCCAGATGTTCTCACTTACCAGTAGGAGCTAAACATTGGCTACACGCAAAGATGGAACAATGAACACCGGGGATTCCAAAAGGAGGGAGGGCGGGTGGAAGGTGGGAAGAAGGGTTGAAAAACTACCTATTGGGCACTGTGTTTGTTACGGGGGTGATGGGATGATTCGAGACCCAAATCTCAGCATCACACAATATAGCCAAGTAACAAACCTGCACATGTACCCTCAAATCTAAATTTTTTTAAAAAGGAAATAAATTATGTCTTGTAAAAAACTAAATAAAATTAAGTCTAGTTCAAATGTGAACTCCTCTCTGAAGCCTTCGCCCACTCCCTGGCTTGCACTGGTCTCGCAGTCTTTCTCCTCTGTTCTCCCATAGCACTGGTACACTTCTCTATTACAGTCCTTACATACTGTACTGTAATTTTTTTTTTTTTAAAGACTATCTCTTTCACCAAATGGTAAGCTGTTGAATATGTGGAACATATGGAATGTTTATTCACCTTTGTAATTCAGGTCCCTTATAGTCATGCAAATTATTAAATGAAAGAGAAAAGGTAAACTACAGAAATATCTGAAAAATTTTTACAGCTGTATACACACATGAATATTCATGCCAGTGCTGTCCTATAGAAATACACTGCTAGACACATATGTAATTTTAACTTTTCTAGTAGCCACATTAATAAAAAGTAAAAAGGACTGGTAGTTCAATCATATTTACTCAACTCAATATATCTAAAATACCATCATTTCAATTTATAATCAATAAGAAGTTGTCATTCTCGGGATACTTTACTTTCTTTTTTCTTACTAAATCTCTGAAATCCACAACGTGCCTCTTATACTCACCACGTCTCAATTTGGACTGGCCACACTCCAGGTGCCCAACAGCCACATGGGGGCCAGCGGCTGCCATATTGGACAGAGTGGCTTATTAATCCAAACGCATTCACATATTTGAGGGGCGGTACCAATATATCACCCAGAAGTTATCAGGCACAGAGATGATTGGCAGGTAATTCATAAACCACAAAAATGACTTATTAAGGCCAGGCACGGTGGCTCACGCCTGTAATCCCAGCACTTTGGGAGACCGAGGTGGGTGAATCACAAGGTCAGGAGATTGAGACCATCCTGGCTAACACGGTGAAACCCCGTCTCTACTGAAAATACAAAAATTTTAGCCAGGTGTGGTGGCAGTGGCAGGTGCCTGCAGTCCCAGCTACGCGGGAGGCTGAGACAGGAGAATGGCGTGAACCCAAGGGGCGGAGCTTGCAGTAAGCTGAGATTGTGCCACTGCAGTCCAACCTGGGCGACAGAGCAAGACTCTGTCTCCAAAAAAAAAAAAAAATTACTTATTAAAACTTTAAGGTGCCTCTCAGGCATGACACATCCTGTCACTGCTTCTGAGTCAAGATTCCAATATTGCCTAGATTCACTCATACCCAAAATGTTGAGGAAGCTGTCTTTCTTGGTCTGGGAGCCAGAGTTGTTTTGTTTATATTTAGAACTATAAGCAAGATACCCATGGAGGCCTCCAGATCTTACATACTTTGGGTCAGCACGGTCTTTTTTTCTCTTTGGTCTCCAGAACTTCAGCTATATGGACCCAGCATACAACACAACTTTCTACCACTAGCTGACAATACCACTCTCCAAACCATTTAAAAATCTCAGCTCAAAGTCCCTATTTTCCAGGAAGTCTCTAGTTGTTTGCCTCTTTTTAATCACATACTCTTTTCTAATACTATTTTTGTAACTTTATCACGTAATACTTTAAGTCAATGAAAATTTTTATAATTTTATAGTATGTCTAATTAATTTCTGTTGTTTTTTAACATGGGGGTGAAGTAGAAACTGGGACTCCTGAAGGTATGAGTGTATAACAAGTGGAAATAGACAGATTCATTAGGTAATTTGATATACATTTTGATTTTTTATTAGTATAGTAGCATTCGTTTTAAATGTATCTGAGAGATGTTTAAACGACATTAATCCTGAGAAACCTCTTTGATGGCCTGCCATGGTCCTTGGAATTCCCTCTCCTTACTTTGCAAAAATAGCCACTAAGAGCTTTTTGAAATATAAATATGACAATATTCTAAGCTACTAAGACTATTACCATTCATGGTAAAAAGTTAATAGGTTAATGAATCCCAAACACATGGGGAACAAGACAGGTAAACTTTGATGGGAAAGGTGGCAAAGAATGCCTCAGGGGCCCAGAAATAGCGCAGAGCTGAGCGGGGAACAGGACCACGCGGCTGCTGTACAGCACGGAGGCACCATTCACCGGGTAAGGGCCTCCATGCAGAGGCCCTTTAAATCCATTTGACCCACTTTGCAATTTTGACCAGTTCTAGATCAGAAGTCAGTCTGCAGACCACACACCTCCGTTCATGAGGATGACAGCCCCTGTTGGCCACACTCCTCCTGTCCCTAAACCAGAACAGTGATATCTCCTTGACCTGCTGAGAAAGCTCTGGGGAAGCATTCAGAAAGCTCTAAGTGGCAGTGACAGGACTGTCTGGTTTGCTCTCCCTACCTTTCCTCACATGACGCTTCCACTAGGAATTGGACTGTTTTCTGTGCTTTGGTTTAAGAGTTCTTCACACCCTTTTGGAAGTCAGACTTCTTATAGCATATCTTTCTCATGTTCAGTCTTTGAGAAGGTTCTAAAATATGACCAACTCTTGTCCAAGACGTAAATCTTTCGAAAATCCAAGTCAGTGAGAAGACTTATTGGCCAATACAAACGTGTTCTTACTAGGTTTTCCAGGAAATGCAAGCTCCCTTCCTTTTCTCAAAGAACATAACAAGGCCTCTCCTAGAAGCATACATGCCACAACTCCAGAGGTTGGAAGAACATCTCATTTTTATTTCTTCAAAAGAAGAGAGTCCTTTTATGCATGAAATAATATCCTTGGAATTACACCATCCTAATTATCAGAATGGTACACTTGTCTTTCAGGCCCAGAGATGGGTAGACCATCTCTCATTCTCAAAGAGCACAGAAAGAGAAAGATGGAGTACATAGGCTAGTTTCTTGAACAGAATTTTTTTCTCACCATCACCACTCAACCCCAGCTGCCTTCCCCCAGGAAGACTGGTTTTCCTCCTCCTTTGCCTGACACAAATGCATACAAACTTGGTTTTCTCCATTTAACAAGCAAATCTGTTTGCAAACAGGAAGCGTAGAAGTGGGAGGGTGTGAAACAGGCAAACCGGAGGACAGTTCTGAAAAGGCAGCAGTGGAATGGGAGCTTGATTTAGCCACAGTACTGAGCCTCAGAGAGTTACAACCAAACCAGCCCATCTCCAATGCTGCAGGAAAAGGCGTGAGTCCCATCTTTCTGGGCTCGTGACAAACCCTAGACCCAGAAGAGAAACCATGGGGCTTTCCTCTCCTTTCCCCAGAGGGCAGGGAGACTTCTGCCAACGCACATGGCCGGGGTGGCTTCAAAGTGATCCTACTGGTGACAACCAAATTATTTGATGGAAATCCACATATCACCACCTGCTGTCTCTCCAGAGCCTTAAATAGAGCCAGGGTTTCCGCTGTCAGTTTGTCTCCCGCTGAGAAGAGTGGCATCAAAGCCCAAACTCAGCTTGAGAACATACCTTTGGCACTTGGAAGAGGTCACTAGCAAGTCTGTGCCAAGAACAACCCATGGCCTTCCCAGCCTCAAGCCAAAGGAGTTACTAAACTGAAAAGCTGCATGCCTTCACCAGAAATTACTGATCCACAAGCCCACAACTGTATCTGAGAAGAAAATAAGCCTGCCTCATTTCAATGATAATATTTATAATCTCTTACTTGCCTAAGTAGTTATTCTAAGTAACTAAGAAACTACACACAAAGTAGCCTAGTGAATGGCAGCAACAGGTGTGGCTGACACACTGGGAACCTAAATTCGATATTACCTTCACAGTAATATGAGATTTCTGGACAGACAAGTGTGACAAATTCTTTCTTGGGGGTTAACTGGGCCCTAAAATGTCTTCATGGAGCTGATTATTACGACAGAAAACATCCAAAAAAAACCAGGAAAGATAGGCTAGACCCTTGCCAAGTGTCTGACAGTCCTGTCCCTATTTTCTCGAGGCTTGCTGCTGAGGAATGGCCATCAGTGAGGTATGTGAAAAGCCATTACCGTGCAACCAGAGGGAAGAGACCAGCACGGGACCATGATTTTCATATAAAGACACAGCCTCCTAGAAATCTCCAAACCTCAGATACCCTCATGAATTTTTGTGTGTGGGCAGTCAGGAAAATGAACTCCTAAGGTGAAGTGGAAGTGCCGGTAAATTTGTGATTCAGATTTTGGCAGCTTTGTCAAATTAGTAAATAACTCGAAATAATCATCTTCAGCAGAGTCAGTGGGTTGACTGTGAAGATAGCACGTGCCCAAGGAACAGTGGCACAATTTCTTCACCGTGTGCCCCCCGTCTGAACCATCCTCCTATCTCATTCTGTCTCATACCCATGTGGCCACAGAAATTCTTCCATGTAAATTTGAATAGAACATATAGATTTGTTTGCTTCAATATCTGCCATGACAGATGTCTGCCATCAGACTTCTTAAAGGCAGGCAGCTCTGAAGATGTCAGTGATGGCTGAGGGTTGTGTAGAGACAAGGAAAATACATTACTTAAATTTAGCGTGAATAGCTCATAACTTTTCTCAGGGGCTCAGCAAGGCAACTTCAGCCCTAGGTAAGCAGACTTTCAAACAGCCGGAGCAAGATAAATCCAGGTAGGGGGCACTTAGAAGTGGGCACCAGCAAGAAGCCAGCTTCTCAGGCAGGGGGGGAAGGGTAGCTGATAGGGTTGGTCTGTGTCCCCACCCAAACCTCTCCTTGAATTGTAATAATCCCCACGTGTCAAGGGCAGGGTCAGGTGGAGATAATTGAATCATGGGGCAGTTTCCCCCATACTGTTCTCATGGTAGTAAATAAGTCTCACGAGATCTTATGGTTTTATACATGTGAGTTCCCCTGCACAAGCTCTGTTGCCTGCTGCCATGTAAGATGTGCCTTTGCTTCTCCTTTGCCTTCTGCCAAGATTGTGAGGCCTCCCCAGCCATGTGGAACTGTGAGTCCATAAAACCTCTTTCTTTTATAAATTACCCAGCCTTGGGTATGTCTTTATTAGAGTTATTACTTTATTAGAGTAATACTAATTACTTTATTAGAGTAATATTACTCTAATAATTACTTTATTAGAGTAATACTAATTATTACTTTATTAGAGTAATACAGTGTCCATGGTACCTCTTGTGACCTTCCACCCAGTGCCATGCTGTGCGGGGCCCATGCCACTCATATCATTCCGAGACTGAAAGAACTTACAGTGGGGAATAAAATCCTCTGAAAGACATTTATGCCTCAATTCCAACTCTCCCCAACAATTACATTAAAATAAGGCAATCAAGTACACGCAGACTTCTCACTGCTTTCTGAGACGTCGGCTTTCTTCACCTGACAAATTTTCTTCTCAAATCTATTACGGATGGCTGGTCCTGAGTTTGAATAATGAGGATGAACCTTTAGTGACAAAAAGTTTGTCTAAACTTGTAACAAATCATTTTCAACATCTTGACACATAGTGAATAATTGGTTTCCACTGTGGAGGCTACCTGCCTGTTCATTCCAATTCAACTCAAATGATTCCAAATCAGGGAGCCTTGGGCCTGTCAAACCAAGTGTTCTTAGGAATCAAAGGCTCATGTTCAGTTATTTAAAAATACATGAGGAGCAATAATGCCACTGAGGGTGATGAGCTAGCAGATCAGCCCCAAGGATTTGCTTAATCAGTGCTGTGGCATATATTCCCCAGGCGGTGGCATTAGCTGGGCCAGTTATACTGTTCTTCCCACTATCATTTATCACTGTGCACACAGCCCCAGGCCATGTTTACACAGTGGAATCTATGGTTTTTCTATGTTCAGAAGCAAACAATAAGGGAACAGAAACAGTCTCTTTCAAATTGACTTCTACATTCTTTGGGTTTTATGCCTGCTTTGGGCTGCTCGGAGTAAGGGAAATAAATTTCAGAATCACTGGATCACAGGCCCTGGTGTTTTCAGGAGTTTCTCAGATTACAATCCTTCTTTAATCCAGGTCCAAGGGAGAAAGAGAACAGGAACCAGCATTTTCTGACTCCTTAGACAATCTTGGCCTTTTAGTCTACAAGACAAGTTCTTGATTCCCTCTAAGAGACAAGTTTTAATTCAGCTGTTTTTCAGACATAGCTAGAACTCCAGAAGTGGGTAACTCCTAAGATACTCTCTCGTAAACCCACCTCTGGCCAAGATGAAACAGAAGGATCAGATTGACCCTCCCACTCCAAACAATAGGGAAAATTTTAAAAGGACAAAATACTAGATATGGAACAATGGTTTTCCAAGACACTGGACACCAGACACTGGAGAACAATGGGCCCAACCACTGTCCCACTTTCTGTCTGTGAAAGCCAGGCTGTGGCACAGGGAGGAGAAACCCAGGTGGAGCCTGAGTTGAAAAGAGAGAGCTGAGTGTCTGGGGAGCCCAAGACAGCCAGAGTTCACGGGGACAGAGTATCACAGAGTAGAGAGCTGCAGAGAGAGCAGAATCTAGGTAGTGTCTCTGAGAACAAGAAGGCCTATTTCTTTTTTTCTTTTTCTTTTTTTGAGACGCAGTCTTGCTCTGTCGCCCAGGCTGGAGTGCAGTGGTGCGATCTCGGCTCACTGCAAGCTCCATCTCCCAGGTTCGCGCCATTCTCCTGCCTCAGCCTCCCAAATAGCTGGGACTACAGGCGCCCGCCACCTCACCCGGCTAATTTTTTGTATTTTTTTTTTTTTTTAGTAGAGACAGGGTTTCACCGTGTTAGCCAGGATGGTCTCAATCTCCTGACCTCATGATCCACTCGCGTAGGCCTCCCAAAGTGCTGGGATTACAGGCGTGAGCCACTGTGCCCGGCCGAGAAGGCCTATTTCTTATCTCTGAGTACCTAGGTTGTAATTACCCAGGCCATTGGCCAAGCCAACTAGATAGTGAAAGTTTATAGAAATCCTCTGCCAGTCAGCACTCTCTGGCAGAAGGGCCACTGATTAGCAATCAAAAAGCAAACCCCTAATACATTATGCAAAAGTGGTATTTAGGATTTGGAGGGTTTTTCTCCTCATCTGAATACACATACACAGAGAGTCGATTTCATGTTACTTCACCTCTGACAGGTTTATGAGGAGCAGTTTTCTAGTCATAGATCACTCTGAGTAAGTAGATGACTATAAATCTTAAAGATCCATTTGTTTTTCTATTCTATAGGAGAATCAACTGAAGTTGAGATGCAAAATATTACAATTTTATGTCCTCTGCTGCCTACTAGGGTTGCCAGATAAAATACAGGATGGCATGCAATATTTGGGACATATTTATACTTTAGAAATATTTGTATATCTGAATCAAAAGTCACAATGAGATACCATATCACACCAGCCAGAATTGCTATTATTAAAAAGTCAAAAAACCGATGCTGGTGAGGCTGAGGAGAAAAGGGAATGCTTATACACCATTAGTGAGAAAGTAACTTAGTTCAGCCACTGTGCAAAGCACTTTAAAGATTTCTCAAAGAACTTAGAACTACCATTCGACCCAGCAATCTCATTACTGGGTGTACATCCAAAAGAAAAATTGTTCTAATAAAAAGACACAATCACTCATATTTATCACAGCACTATTCACAATAGCAAGGATATGGAATCAACCTACGTGCCCATCAGAGGTGGACTGGATAAAGATGAGGTGGAACACACATATCATGGACTATGGCAGAGCCACAATAAAGAACAAAACTGTGTCCTTTACTGCACCATGGATGCATCTGGAGGCCATTACCCTAAGCAAATTAACACAGAAGCAGAAAACCAAATATATGTTCTCACTTACAAGTGTCAGCTAAGCATTAGGTACTCATGCACATAAAGATGCCCACAGGAGCAACTGGAGACTGCGAAGGGGGTGTGGGAAGAGCTTAAAATCTATTGGGTACTATGCTCATTACCTGAATGATAGGATCATTCACACCCCCAACCTCAGCATCATGCAATATACCCAGGTAACAAACCAGCGTACATACCCCCAGAATCTAAAAATGAAAATTGGAAAAAAAATTCAAGATTAACTGGGATATCATTTCGTTTTCCTTTCCCAAGTAAGGCAACCCTACCCTCAAGCAATGCTGTACAAAGGAACACTATCAGGTTTAACTCTTTTGAGTGAGTAGAGGGGAAACAAGTAATATACACATGCCACAGGAAATGCTCACATGTTAACTAACCCTAACAACCCATGGTTAGCTGGGAATCCACTGTCTATGCCTGGAATAAATGTCTTTCTCCAGATTTTATGCTCCTGTTTCCTAGAGATGCCTCTATTTTCTCTTTACTCACTCTCTTCCACTACCATGGGTGAAGGTTTCTACTGCAGTACTTTGAAGCTATGTGAATCCCAATCAACTCCATCCAATGACACAAAATCAAAGCTATCCAACTCTCAGGTTTCTGGATGAAATGGCATATCACCCCTGCAGTGCCTTTCCATCCCCCTTAGAGTATAAGTCAACATCCTCACAGTGACTTCCAAGGCCCCAGGTGATCTGGCTCCCACGGCCTCATCTGCTGTTCTGTCACACCAAGCATGAACCACCACAGGAACATGGACTGCCTGTTCCTGCTGCCTGGAACTCTGTCCACAGATCTGTGGTTTACTCTCACACCTCCATCAGGTCTCTTCCAGTAAGGCTACTCTGCTCCCCATTTATACCCTATCCTTGTTACCCTGTTTTACTTCTCTCTCGTCACATGATATATTTACTTCTTTGTCACCCTCTACTATAGTTTGAACAATTATGTCCTCTCCAAATTCATGTTGACACTTGATCGCCACAGTGGTGGTATTAACAGGTGGGGCCTCTAAGGTAGTGATTAAGCCATGAGGGCAAAACCCTCATGAATGGATTAGTGCTTTATAAAAGGACTGAGGAAAACCAGCTTAGACCGCTCTTGACCTTCTGTCCCTTCCACCACGTGTAGACACAGTGTTCCTCCCCTTCAGAGAATCCAACAACAAGCTGCCATCTTGGAAGCAGAGAGCAATCTTCACCAGATACCGTTCCTGCTAGTGCCTTGATTCTGGACTTGCGAACCTCCAAAACCATGAGAGATCAATTTCTATTGTTTATAAACTGCATAGTTTGCGGTATTTTGTTACAGAAGCACAAATTCACTAAGATACCCCCTTGCTTCTATATATTTGAATAAACACTCAATTCAGGTAGGAACTTTGCTTTGTTCATTGATGTATCCTCAGCATCTAGACTAGGATCTGGCATGTATTTAGAATTCAACAAGCATTTGTTAAAAGAACCAATGAAATGGCCTGGGATAGTTATTTACTCTTTGACTGACATGCCCTTTTCTGACTGCTTTCAGCTACGTTCAAACCAACTGTACAGAACACAAGGCTTCAGCCTGTATCCCAAAGCCAACTAAGCGGCTTCCTCTGCTGTATTATTTGAGGATTTGTAGGGCAGACAACCTAACCCCCAAATAGAGACCATTGTTTCATGGCAATTCTTTATTCCTCAGCTCTTAAAAGGTCATCTTTGAAAAATTCTCCAGTGTAAATGTTCTTGAGAGGCAACTAAATATCATGGGTCAATACTTTCACTGTCATGCTGACAGGGATAGATCACAGACATTTTATGGAAGTGGAGTGAGGCCAGAGATGTGGAAGAGAGAGTTGAAAGATTCCTGAGATGGGAAATGAAAAACTGTGAGGGTCAAACATTTGGTCAAAGGGAGCTAGCCATCTGTCATCAATAGATCCACTCCTTGGGACATTTTTTTTCCCCTCATCACCTGTCTAATCAGAGAAAGTGGTAATAGAAAGAAGGCATTTCCTTGGCATCCAATGGGATTCCAATTTCCATGTATCCATGACAGAGCACAGAAGGTACTCTACGGAACTACTGTGATATCCCTTCCCTCCCATCTCCCTACTGCCGTTAGACACCCTTTCCAGCCACAGGTGTTAGCAGGTAACTCAGACTGGATCTCCAGAATAACATATCCTTCTGGGTACACTGCTTGGTTCAAGGGCAGGCGTATATACTAAGCAGAGCCACTGAGAGTCCTTTTAAGGAATCAATATGGATTATAGAGAAAGGAGTGACACATTCTTTTCTCCATGATATACACCTGTGAGGATGCTATGGGCCGATAGCCACTGTGGGCCTCTTTGCCCCACCACCAGAGAGAAGCTGCCTGAGAATGAAGCAGAGGACAGCAGAGCCAAGCAAGAGAAGCACAGCAGAGTCCTAATGACATTGTCTAAATCCTTAGATTAACTGGGTCTGAAGCCAGCACCAACAGTTGGACTACCCAGTTACATTAACAAGTAAGTTTCCCTCTTCACAAGCTCATTTGAGTTGGGTTTCTGACACTTGCAACTGAATAAGCCTTGGTTAATATACATCATTACTATCCACATGCCTCACTTGCTTGTAAGTATCAGTGAAGCATCAGCCAGTCAAGTGACTAAACTACTACACTTTATATTTTTAAAAAAGTATTTCCTGAACACGATACTACATGTGGGTTAAAATAATACATCAGCATGCCAAGGAGGTTTCATGGTTGTCCAGAATTTTTCAACTCTTTCTTTCTACTATCAAAGCAAGACAAAACCTCCCATAGTCCCAGGTGCTAGCAGCCTAGAATCTTGGCCACATACTCAGTGAAAAGGCACAGGGAAAATCTCTAGAGAAAGGACACAGGACAGTTTATAAGGTCACATCTTACCCCAGTTAAACTCCAAGACACATTCTTAATGAAGTGAATCAGGAGACTGGCTTATAACCTCAGTCTCCAATGCCAGAACCATGGCCTCAAGGAATGAAAACCACTCATGGTTGCTAGATCAGATCACTAAGTCAACTTCTGCATTAAAAATACTCATGCAAGAAAACCAAAGTTTCATATGTTTGACAAAAATTACCATCACCTTTGATTCAAATAATATTTTACGTATTTCTAATGTTTCCATAAACGTTATCTCAATGGGGCTTTCACAGCACCTGGGAGGTAAGTATTATTTCAATTTACCAAATGAGACAATCCTGGCTTTCCAAGGTTACCAGTTCCCCAAGGTCACACAGCCAGTTGGTGGCAAAGCCAGGACTTAACCTCAGGTCATCTGACTGGAGGATACATGCTCTTTTCATTACATTTCCAAGTTTCTCCAGCAGACAGCCCCTAAAATACTTGACACCTGATACCAAAAAGACAAATTTTTGAAATAAAAGTTACATATACAAATGAAAGGAATACATTCTGTCTTGAAAGAAAAATTAGCTTATAGTTTTCAAAAAGCAAATTAAATCATTTCAGTCCAGTTTATACTTTGACTATGAACTTTATCCACTCTCATTTGTATTAAGACTTCGTTGTAGTGGTTAATGCTTCTCAGCTTCTTGACTCGTATACTTTGAAAAGTGACTGAAGCCTTGTGTTTTCCAGTTTCAACAGTTAAAACATATATACCAAAACATATACATACACACACACACAGAGTAGTAAATAGTAATTCCTCATTTAAAATTATAAACAGGTCCCTATATTATTGATATGCTAGTTGGATTAGCTATTTCAATGACAGTAGTTCTGCCATAAACAACCAGTTGGCTAATAGAACTGTATAGAAGAACCTGAGCTTTGAGGGCAGATAAGCTTGGTCTCACGGTCACAGCCACCCCCGTCTGTGTGACCTTGGCCAAGTTACTTAACAGTTCTGAGGCCCACTTTTTAGTTGGTAAAAAGGGATGAATGTGTTTATCCTTTAGAATCATTGTAAAGATTAAAAGAGCACGTGAACACATGCATGTTCAATAAAAGTGAATTTTTTCTCCCTCTAAACATCACCAAGATGTTTCATCATTTATAGTCATCAGGGAAAGCTAAAAAGCAACAGCACAAGCAATATTTTGATTTTACATCCTGTCATCATTTCTGCTAATAAAAGGCACCACTCCAGATGTAAGCTAACTGTTATTTTACTACCAAATTCATCCCTCAAAGGGAGAGGCAAAAACACTTCTGAAAGAACAGTAACATGTGGCTTGCTATTATAAGCAAGATGTACCCATACAAACAACTGTTTATCTTTAGATTGACAAGATATTGCATATGCTTTTTGGCAATTGCATTTTTTACCACTCCTCTAAAATTATGGCTAACAATCTCTCTTGTGGCTTCCATTTGAAAACCATGCAAGATTTAGTTAAAGGATAAACTCAGCCAAACCCAACTAAGAGGAAAGATGTTTCAAAGGAACTGGAGGAACCAATGTATGTGATTATGCACAGAGTCTACTTATTAACCGTTTAAGGATCACTGCTTTTAGAAATACTTGAATTATCAGCTATGAAGCAAATGGGAGACAAAATTATGACTATTTCACTGACAAAAATCTGATTCATTTTATGTTTTCTAAAATTACATTAATTTAATGAATCATACATGTTTACTGAAGAGCTGTCACAGAATTATTCTGTAGCGAAATTTATAATTTGAAAATAATTTTTAGATTCTGATATATTTACATTAAGTATATTTATATTTAATCTGTATTGGGCATACACATTACTGGAAAAATGTACTATTAACACTTCAAAAGTATTTCAATTCATCTCTGATTACTAAAAACACCAGACATCCACCCACCCCCGCCACACACAGTCAGTACTTCTCTGTATACTATGAAGTTAGTTTCACGGCTTTAAACATGTATCTTATCATTTGGAGTCTAGATTTGCTCCTCTTCACAAAGTCCAACTATTTTGTTAATTTCACTAAAGGTATTGGCCCAGAGTTTGAAAAGAAAAAGAGCATCATTGCACATTGCCTTAATTTTCTACCCATACATGGTTGAAAAAAAGAAAGTAATTAAAACGTGCTGAAGAGAGCTTTCATCAGTTACTGAGTTTCATACCTCTTTATAGAGTCCTGGTTCAGAAAAGAAGTCTTTAAGATTCCTCATGTCCAAAAGCAGCTCTCTTGACCATTCATTTCTCTACTGCCTCATATTAAAGATACAAACTCAAATAAAATATCAAAGTCAAGTCCATTAAATGTTCACTTAAATAGCTATGTCTCTAGCCATTTGATGGTGGACTTGCTTGCTCATAGCAGGGTTGTGGCTGACGCAGTGGGGCAGGCACTGCCCATCCACATCCATCTGTGGTCAGATTCCCAACCGCCTGCATCCCTGCAGCTGACACCATGGTCAACCTAATTAGTCCTGGCCCTGTAAGGCATTTGATTTCATAACAACAAATAGCACCAAGTCCTACTGGGACTTGACAAAACACAAATTTGATATCTCAGCAGCGAGTCTTCTGAGCCCTTTGAGTCATCATCGTCCCAGGGCCCCTCTGCCTAGGGCAGTTCTCACTGACATGCTCTTAGTGTGTGCAGGATTTATGCTGAACGGATCATCTTCAAAGCTGGTGCTTAAATCTAGCCAAGCTGTTTAATATGTAAAGTTCAGCCTAGTATTAACAAAAACAGCCTGTCTACATTTTCATTGTAAATCAGCTCCAAATAGTGCTCTAGGTTAAGCTGATGAATAAAGAATATTTATCCAAGGCAGACGGTGAATTTACATGAAAAGTGTGACAGAAACAACAAGCACCTGGATCATGCTTTTCCCATAGTTGATACAACTGGTTTTTTGTTTTGTTTTGTTTTTTCCTGTGTGCCTCAAGTATTTGGGGAGAGAAAATCAAATTGGGAGACTCAAATTCCATTGCCATTTACTAATCATGCCGCTTCAGCTGTGTTATTCACGGCTCTTCTTTGTCTGTAACCTGTAAATTGTGAGTCTCCCAATTCTATCAGGAACACTCTTGTAAAGGAATCAACCATAGATGCAGGCATAAATTTATTAGTGTCTTACAATTTCTTTCCTATCAGATAGTCTTATATTGTACAAAAAATCTGTGACCAATTTAAATGTTGAAATACAACATTTAAATTAATTTCTATTTCCTTTCCCCCAAATCAACCTGTAGATGCTTTTAACCATTTTTGCAGAATATTTTAGATGTTTGGCTTCTCCATCTATTGTTTTATAATAATCATGGGAAGAACCTCATCTTTCTCAGTCTACTACTTTGTGGTCCTTGGCCTTGTGTATTATCTTTTCAAAAAGCCATTCTTGAAATTAATACACACTCAAATTTGGAAAACACAAAAGATTTGGAAAACACAAAATCACTCATTGCCCCCACCCAGAGATAATCACTGTTAACATTTTGGTAGACATTCTTTAAATTACTTATATAGGTACAGATTTGAGGAAAAGAGAGATGGTATTTATTCTAAGATACTGTCAAATATGGGATTTGTCATCCATGTAACAACATTTGTAGGGGTGGAGCACTCACATTTTGAGATGTATCCTTATTTCAAAACTGTTAAATGGTGGAAAAATGTGTCCCCGTCTTAAAGATGATATACCTTTTTCCACATGACATCACACTGAACATACTGTTTTGTAATGTTTCCTCAAGCAAATTTTTACAAATGTTTTTCCACGTAAAAAATTATTCTACAGGCCAGAAATTCTAGAATTTCTACAGCATCATCTTAATGGCTCTACAGTTTTCAGCTGGCAGTGATAGGAAGGGAATGGTGCTGAATGCTGAATGGAAGATTTGGAAGACTTATCACAGGATTTTACCAGGTGACTTAAATTCATGCATTATACAGTGTACCTGTGAAATCAGACTCCTGAGACAACAACAAGGTTGCCACCCAGCCTGACCAGGGCTATTGCAGGATAAAATGAATCATTTTTCAAATGAGCTGTGAGAAGTTTAAAGTGCTCTATGAGCATAAACAGTGCTATCTGGAGACGATACATTCAAGCATTTCTTAGCTCACTTGCCCTTCAGGATGACTGCCCCAACAAAGCAGTACTGTTTTTAAGCCCTCATAACAGCCGAGCAGAAGAGACTGCTAACTGACACTCTCAAGGCGGACACCTCCCATGCTGCAGATAAACAAGGGCATTCGCACATATTTGGCCCTGGACTACTAATGCCTTTCACATATTCCAGTAACCAAAAAATATCTGTTACAGAACCAACAGTCATTTCAGGGTGACCAGACCACAGTGGGTGCTTAAGGCAAGCTGTTGTTTTACCCGTCCAGGCTGTCTTGACTTTAGGTCAGTATGACTGACCCAAACAGTGGCTCAAAGAGCACAGGTAAGGAAATGGTACTACATACTGACAAAAGAAGGTTGAGTGTTTTTCTTGTTTGAGTCATAGTTTTAATGTATTGGGTTATGAGTTGGTGGAAGAAAGGGCAAGCAAGATAGTATCTTTAGTAATGCCACTCCCCACTGGAAGCCAGCTCAGGCATCTTGCTACGGAAGCCAGTTTTTTTTAAGACTCTAAAAAAAGCAAGCACCCCTACTCTAGTACCTTACAAAATTGCCCTGTTGCTTTATCTTGTTCTATAAAACTCACCATGAAGGAAGAAAGTCTCCATGAAGAAAGTTCAAATCAGTGATAGAACTCAGCCCTCTGCAGCTTTCACAGACCTCTAAATAGGGAAATCACTCAGGATCTCACCTGCTTTTTCCCCCAGCACGTGAATGCAAAAAGACTCAGGTATCCTCAATTAGCTTCATCAGTAGGAACAGGCTTTAAAGGGAAAGGTACAAAACAGCAGCCTATAGGGTGTGTGTGGTGGGGGGAAGGAGTCCATCTCTTTTCCTTGGTGGTAGGTAGCGCTGATCATTCCATTTATTTTCCAAATCCGGACACTTTCAACAATGAAAAGGTGTGCTATCAGTAATTATGCCAAAATGGTAGCATTAACCGGGATGGTCCCAGTTTACGTATGGTGACCATGGTGTTAGGACATGCATTAATATGCTTGACTCTGACAAATATAAGGCTGAGTGAAAGAAGCCAGACACAAAAGGATATATACATGATTTTATTTAAATAAACTTCAATACATGCAAAATTTATCCGTGAGATAAGAAGTCAGCTCAGTGTTTTCCTTGCGAGAAAGGAGTCAGAAGAAGAGGGGAGGGGCATGAGAAGGGCTTGGTGATTCCAGTAACATTCCATTTCTTGAGTGGAGTATGGACTGCGTGGTAATTCACTGAGGTGCTCTGTTGTGGCATGTGCACTTCTATGGCTGTCCTACCTAGATTTCAGAAGTTATTAAGAAGGAGCCTTAGGATTTGATTGTATGTATATACATATACATATATGTATACACACATATTTCCATATATTTATTTACAGCTACAGCTATAACTATAGATAAAGACCTATCTTTCTTTCAGGCTTATTTTAGTATCAGCTAACGTGTCATTGTTCTTGCCTAGGGGGGTTGAGGAGGTACAGGTAAAGCAGCTGTCGCCCATGAACAATTCCAGAGTTCCTTTTTTTTTTGAGACGGAGTCTCACTCTGTTGCCCAGGCTGGAGTGCAGTGGCACAATCTCAGCTCACTGCAACCTCTGCCTCTCAGGTTCAAGTGATTCTCTTGCCTCAGCCCCCTGTATAGCTGGGAATACAGGCACGGACCACCACACCTGGCTAATTTTTTTGTATTTTAGTAGAGACAGGATTTCACCATATTGGCCAGGTTGGTCTCAAACTCCTGACCTTGAGATCCTCCCACCTCAGCCTCCCAAAGTGCTGGGATTGCATAGGCATGAGCCACCGCGCACCCGGCCTCAGGGTTCACTTTTTTAATTTAGGAGAAGAGAGCTTGGTTCTGGTTCAGCTAGTTTATTGAAATGTAACAATGCAGAACTTAATAGCGCTATAACGGCTATCCTTTAAATTGGCTAGCAAGCAAATACAAATTATGTCACATGAGTCTTACAATGGTTTAGCTCCATTTCACAAATGAAGAGGCAGAGACTTAAAAAAAAGGGTCACTTGTCAAACGTAATGCCAGGATTTGGCCCTAGGTGTGAAGGATTCTTAAGCCTGTGCTCTTTACCATGGTGTCTCTGCCATTGGGAGTCTTGGTCTTCTATCTAAATCCTGGCCCTTGTATAAATCCAGGATTCTGGATTAACATCTAATGCTACCGTTTGGGGAAACAACACATTCAACCTAGAGAACCAGGCAACGCCCCCACCATCTGAGAGGCCCATTCTGGGCACACCCTGGGAGATGACAGCTGGCAGTTGCACCCTGCACCCAGGTACCCAGGCTGCCAGAGACATGCTCATCTCGCTGTGTGAACGAGTCCCTCCAGGCCAGGGCCTCGCTCTCCTCAGGGCCAGGAATGCAGCTCAGCTCTGCACTGTGGGTCTGCAACACCCATCGCCCCCCAGCCTCCTGGTCCCTTTCCACCTCCGCTGCTTTGCTGTGTGCCTAACCACACGACACCACTCACAGGAGGAGAACAAAGCTCCACCCACCTGGGAGAGAAGAGCATGGGAGAAATCCCTCTCCAAAACGAAACTCCCTGAAATCCCATGCGTGGAGACATTTCTTGTTTTACACACAGTAAAATAAGTGTAGATACACTGACTAATTGAAGACATTCTGTCGGAATAGCCCATTTTAATGCTGCCAAAATTCACTGTGACCTAATCATTAACCCATCTGTCTCAGATCTCCTATTTCCGACAGCGAAGTTGCCGAACACCATTCCCTTTCCCCGCTCAGAGTTCACTGTGTATAGTCTTTAGAGTAAAGACGTGACCAAGTCAGGAGTTCCTCTCACTGCTCACTGCACTAAGAATGGTGCGCCAGATACCCACAGCACTGTGGATGGACGGCCACCCTGACGGTTTCTAATAATAAAAACTTAGCAACTCTGCTTTGGCCATTGACCTCCCATGATCTTTATAACTCTGAAAAAATCCTTGGAAAAAGGCGGTTCATTTCTGTCAATGTTGTGTGTTCATTATCCGTTTTATTTAAAGCTACTTTAAATTTGTATCAGATCATTCTCCAAAGAAACCCCAAGTTAAGTATTTTATTTTGCTGGGACTGTAGAAAAATAATTGAAATATATTATTACATGGATTTTATATTTCATATACCAGGCTTTTGATATTTGTAAACTAAAACTAAAATCCTAAGCTCCCACCAACTGATGGGCCACAGACCCCCTTGTGGACAAAGGGAGCCCAGAAAAAAGATAAACTGAATTTCTGGCCAAGATGGGATGGGAAGTCAGATAGGCCTCATTACTCTCTTCTGTGATTTAGACTCAACAACTGGCCAGAATTAATATGAAAATGCAGATCATAAGACTGACAGAATAGCCTCTCGGTGGCAATAAGATACCAAGTTATAAACAAGACCTAAGGCCAGGCAAGGGTTAAGTCACACACACACCCACACACACACACCTAAAGAATAAACTATGATTCTCACTGCCAAAAGGTTTTTCTTTTTCTCTGGGAGCAAAACAAGAACTGGTCTCCGGATAAGCAATATTAAAACAATTACAGCTCATCCAGCTCACAGATGCTGACTAACTCACAGGCGATGTCCCTGTTCCACCAGCCATGACTACAGCTCTGACTGGACAAGAGACTGCTTTCACTAACTTTCTCCTGAAAAGAGACCCCTGACCATGCACTGGTCTAGGCCAGTTTACAGAGATTTTGCACTTACGCGTCTTTGTGTCCTGAAAAGCCCTTTTGATGCACAGGGCCTAGTTGTAATACATTTAAATGTTAGGGCTCCACTCCAAAGTGAACATGGGTCATATGTTAACATGCATGTTTGTTCAAGATGCCTGTGTCAGTATCACCTTTATGAATATTCATAGCTCCCTTTGTAACCTGCTGAATATGTATGTTTAGCCAACCTGTTCAGCATAAAGTCCTACCCCTACCCTCCTCCTTCAAAGTTCCTGTCTCGGGTCTTGGCTGGAGGTATGTTTTCCCAGCCTGGGAGATGGGCACCTTACAGGTTGTAACCTTTTATAAGAAATAAATTTTCTTTCTTTACTTCTCCTTTTCTAAATTTATACATTGTAATTTTTTCCGTTAACAATATATAACAAAAATCAAATGTATTGTTGCCTTCTCTGGCATATAGAAGCTCCCCTTTTTCTGCAGACATTATTGTTTGCCTTTATTACAGTAGTATTAATAAAAGATAACTGGCTTTGTTTCATTACCAGAAAAATAAAGAGGTTGGCTTGTCTTATTTGGTCATGTAAGCATGACTCTTCCGGGTTTCAGTCTACAAAGGGGGCATTGAAGGAGAAAGGGCCCTCTCTAAATCTCCTTTCCTGTAGCACAGGATATCTATGAGTGAGAGGTAAAAATCTCCCGAGACCTTGGTCACTTGTTATCTCACTGATGGTAACCACCAACTGGCTGGAGCTGAGTGGCAGGTATCCTCTGTAGACGGGTCACCAGCCCTCCAGTTTGTCAGTCTTCAGCACACCCACTCTCTGAGGCCAGTCTGTTTCACTCATGCATTAGATTCATGCAAAGGCAGTTGCAGTTCTTGCCACTGAAAGCAATGGCAAAACCTCAATTACCTTTGCACCAACCTAATTATCTGTCTGGCCAAGGGATCCCCAGGGCTTGAGATCTCTAACCTAAACACAGAAAAGTCGAGAAGATTAGGAGTTGGAGAACTTGGGATAAGTCTCATTACTTCACAGAAGAGTAGAAAAAGTGTCCCTCGGGTGGGCAGGCAGAGGCCAGAAGACCATTCAGGTGACAACCACAAGTGTCACTGTTGGGCAGAGGTGGGAGATGACATGCAGGGTGTCAAACCACAAAACACTGATGGGTTTGGAAGGTGCTTCACCTCACTCACACAGACGGGATGTATTTTGTGGCTCTTAATCTAAATTCGGCAGTTGTAAAGAAGGCCTGTGCAGGGCTCTCTCAATGAAGTCTGCTGTTCTAGGCCAGAAGAGGTCGAGCTTTCATAATCACTCAAGTGGGCCAGCCCCTGAAAGTAACATCCCTCAGACCACACCTACTTCTCTTCAGCCACTATGGAAAAGTCACCGGCATGAATCCGAAGTGTCTGTGTCCCTGAATGACAGCACAGGTGGATGAAGTCTCACCCACTCACTCAGGCCAGATATCCGAAGTGGGCAGGCACAGCAGGACAGATAAAAACAGTCCACCCTCTGTATGCGTGGGTTTCATCTGCAGTTGGTTGAATCTGCAGAGGCAGAATGCTTGGATACTGAGGCTCAACTATGCTATGCCATTTTATGTAAAGGCCTTGAGCATCCATGGATTTTGGAATCTGTGAGAGGTCCTGGAACTAATGCTCCTCAACTACAGAGGGCTAAGTGAAGTCACTTTCAAGGCAAGCAGTCCCTAAGATAAATCACTCAGCTAATCAGAGAGGATTTAACAGGGAGAAGCCCCAGAGTGAACCACGTCCACATTCATCACCGCACAGAGCACCCAGATATGATTTCTAGGATGGCTGATGAACATGGGGCTCCAGGCACAGTGGAAGGACTTACTTAGCAGAGTGCCTGCCTGTGTCACGGGAAGGCTGTCAGTCACTGGGTCTGGCCCAGATTCATCACCAGCTCAAATTTTAGGCTCTGTCTCTCTGGACTGCCTGTCAGTCATCCTAGAGCCCGGGCTCACATTCAGAAATGCCCAGTGTTGAGGTACGTACGTGCCTTGCATTATGTAGCAGATGACAAAAATAAAAGACCCTAAGTGGTTCCACTTTAAGTTTCGGTTTTAAGAAACTATTACAAACATAGCAGTGCTCCAGGGACTGCGGGTTAGAAAGAATAAAACGTAAGGCATCATCTCTGCATTAGAAATGTCTTCCCATAATCAGGCCACTGCTGATGGAAAAGGCTCCACCTACGTCCCCATGTTTGTGACTGACACGAGAAGTCATACCTTGATATGTAGACAGCTATAAGGGTGGGTGCTAGTTTTTCACAATCAAATTTTAAAATCACCCACCATCTTTGTGTAACTGAGCACATTTTCTTGATTTTCCTCTAAAGTTCACAGTCCTTGGAATAGCACACGGTATTTTCTAGCCCAGAGGTTCTCAAACTTCAGTGAGCTTATAAAACCTCAATGCCAAGACTGCACCCCATACCATAACAATTAAGTCAGATCCTCTAAGGTTGGGTCCCGGGTATCAGTATGTGTTTTTTTGCATCAGCGTTTTTTGAAACTCCTCATGTCTGGCATTATACTGTATGTCCATCTGGCTCTCCTTACCTTTCACATTCCAAATTCATTTCCATTCATCTCTCAGAACTGGCTTTCCAAATCGGTTTCTCTCCCTCTTGTGATTGTCCTAACTACATAATGTAGTTGCTACATATATACATATATACATTATACATATAATAATGTAGGTTGCTACATTATTTAGAAATTAGCTTGACTTGTGAAAACCAGAACCAGCACATGTTTGGTTGGTGACAGCCTCAGAGATTAAGAGATGAGCTCTTCTCTACAGCATCCTTTCAGAATCAAATTAGTTTGTGGCTTCAGCCAAGAATCTCATAGAATGGCGGAAAGAATTCTTCCCTTGAAATTACAGTTCTTTTCACAGGATAACACTTCAAAAAGATACCAAGGAGAAAATCAGCTTAGCAGCCAAAGTGACAACTTGTGACTCAACCTGATGGAAAAACAGGGTGTTCCATACCCCTTGCTCCCACACCTAAACACCAAAGGTATACAGTCTGGGCCAATCTAAATCATATGGAAAATTGGAACATAAGATGTAAATTGTCCCTCTCTTTCAGATCACTGGACTCAGATTACTACATACTCTGATTTTTCTGATTCTCCGATCTCTCTTTTTGGCTGTACAGAAAGTATCTTAAACAACGTTGAATTCTATCGAAAAGCTTGTGTACCCTGTAATAACTTCCTTTCTTCCCTACTGTCTCAGCTCATCACAGAGTTGGCACCATGCCACTACAAAGGACCATTTTACTACGGGTAGGAGTTACTGCCATGCAGTGTTGAATGTCTTACTTTCCACATTTCCCAACATGGAAAATCAGGATAGTAACACTCAAACTAACTTCCTAGGGTCACAAGAGAATGGAGTGGCAACCTGCGCCACGCAAGATGGTGCAGAGAACACAAATTTTGGAGCCTGACATAACAGAGCCTGGCTCTGTTATTTACCAGGTGGATGACCATAGGCAAATTGTTTGATCTTCCTGTGTCTCCGTGTCCTCATTTGAAAAGGGGATGTCAACATCTATCTCACAGGGCTGCTGGCTTTGCTAATTGAGGTATCGTATCATAGAATGCCTCACATTGTATCGGGCACACAGTCCTTGCTCAGTAGCTGCTTGTTTTCTGTCCCTGAAGTAGATCAGAGAAACCAACAGGAAATGCCACGTTGCAGTCCAAGGGTCCAAGACTGTGAATTTGCCTGGCTTAGGATTCAAGCTTGTCATCCTGCACCAGTGTCCAGTAGCAGCTCTGATAATTTACCAAACTGGCAACATGCAAAGCCTAAAATACACAGTGGAGTTCCCAGTCCTGAGTCCTACCAAACAATCACTGTTTGTTGTTGAATTTCCCTTGAGTTGCTCCTTCTCAACCATAATGGGCTCAAGTGGGCTCATTCTCAAAGTTTGCAGAACCCTGCTTCCCTCCCTATAAATAATAAGCTCTTTCTATTTGAGTCCTGCTCCCTTTCTTCCCAGAAACGGCATAAAGCATGTTGCATTTTCATGCATGTTATGTAGATTCTCAGCATGGTTCCTGTGGTCTTTCTAACAACCTTTCTATAGAAACATAGCCACTACACTGCCAGGGTGTGGTGGCTCACACCTGTAATCCCAGCACTCTGGGAGGCCAAGGTGGGCGGATCACAAGGTCAGGAGATCGAGACCATCCTGGCCAACACGGTGAAACCCTGTCTCTACTAAAAAAAAAATACAAACAATTAGCCGGGCGTGGTGGCGGTCACCTGTAGTCCCAGCTACTCGGGAGGCTGAGGCAGGAGAATGGCATGAACCCGGGAGGCGGAGCTTGCAGTGAGCCAAGACTGTGCCACTGCACTCCAGCTTGGGTGACAGAGCAAGACTCCATCTTAAAAAAAAAAAAAGAAAAAGAAAAACAGAAATATAACCACTACACTGAGGGGAGGGTCAATAGGTATGGAAACAGTTCACTTGATTTTTATGCTGAAGTTCTGAAAGCAAATCATGATTATGCGACAATAATCAGCAGGTTTCTTTCAGTCCTGGGAAGTTTCAGTTCCTCATTTAGCTCAAGTCAGCTGTTATATAGATTCTACCTGTTAATATCAGCCTTGCAGAACTGTTCCCTGAAAAATGTTTAAGCAGTTACACAAAAACTGAGTCAAAGACAAATGCTGTTGGCAAAATCTCTCTTCATAGAATTGGTTCCATGTGACAGAGATGAGGCGGTAGCAGCCATTCATTCAGGGCTCTTAGAGGAGTTTTCAGAATTTCCAAATCGATGGCCAATATGAGCTTTCTTCCTGCCACAGCTATATATCTGTAGTGTGCTAGCTTCTCGTGCAATCCTGTGCCCTTGTAGGCTTCCTAAAACACACTTGAACAATAATTACTACTGCGTATGTGCATAGGTTTTATTTTCTTCCTGTCTTTTCAACATGTGCTATAATTATACTGGCATTATCCTATACTCTCCTTGCTTCGATTTCATCCAGTTGGGTTTCTGACCATAGTAGATACTGTGGAGGACCCACTCATAACCCCTCAACGCCATTCCAGAAGTGTCTGATCTCCTACTATTACAAGCATTTTCTACTTTCTGCGTAAGGGGCTTCTCTACCCACAGGAGCCTGTTAGGCCTACAAGTGGCATAGGCTGGAAGTGGCAGAGAGTTAATGACGCAGGGAGTAGCCTTCAACTAAAAGAGGTTTAGTGAATAAATACCCAATTCCTCATCCCTCAGTTAGAACAATTCTGAGGCATGTTCTCCACTGTCTCTCAAGAGGCCTGAAGCAGGATCGAGTCCCAGCTGCCTACAGGGTGACCTGCCACTCACCCTCCCAAGGTTGGCTTCCTTCCCTTCTCTTCCTCACTTCCCCACTTCCCTAGGGTGCTTCTTGGAATCCTTCCAAATAAACGACTTGTGCTGCAGCCTTATTTCAAGGTACAATCATGGGTGCCTGATTGGAGCACAAGTCGTATATTTGGAAAGGTTCACCGTAAGACACTGATGCATGCAATGAGACCCAGACAGTCTCTTCATTCCTTTATTTGACTTAGATTTGTTTTGAGGTCTTACCATGTGCCTGGCTCTGTGCTAGGTTCTAGGGATGCAACAATTAAGAGGATGGACACTATCCTTTTCTCAGCAAATTCATGATCAAATGGGGGAAACAGACATCAAGCAAGTAAGCATCTAATTGATGGGTGCTATGAAGACAAAGTGCAGAATATAAAATAAGGACATCTAGCCACATTTGCAGGAAAGCTTTCCCTTAAGAAGCAGCTTTTAGTAAAAGGCTGAAGGATGGGTAGGAGTAAGCAAGTAGAGTGGGTGGAATATTGTCCCAGGCAGAGGAAACAGCATGTATAAAAGCCCTGAGGCATAAGGACACAGTGTTGCAGAGAGAAGAAAAACATGGCTGAAGCATTGTGGAAGAGTCCTACACCCTCTTCCAATCCCCCCTAAATGATCAGATTGGGCAAAGAACCCTAAAGAAATGGAAAGGACTATGCAATTTCTTTTGGGAGTTAAAAATTCAACACTATTATTTTACTCATCTAATGATTTATTAATTCGGCCTATTTGGTCCAGCCCTTCAGATTTTAACCACTTCTTTGAGATGGAGTCTCGCTCTGTTGCCGGGCTGGAGTGCAGTGGCGCGATCTCTGCTCACTGCAAGCTCCGCCTCCCTGGTTCACGCCATTCTCCTGCCTCAGCCTCCGGAGCAGCTGGGACTACAGTCGCCGCCACCACGCCCGGCTAATTTTTTTTTTCTTTTGGTAGAGATGGGATTTCACCCTGTTAGCCAAGATGGTCTCCATCTCCTGACCTTGTGATCCGCCCGCCCTCGACCTCCCAAAGTGCTGGGATTACAGGCACGAGCCACTGCACCCAGCCCAAATTTTAACTACTTTCAAACTCCATTTAAAAACATGCAATCTTGCACTTGTTCAAAAGTAAAATTACTTGACTGCATGAGAGTGAAGCCTCAACGGAGGCACACCAGTTCAGAACGGTTGGAATTCCAGGCCTCTCTTGGAAAACCAGGTCTGTGTTTGAGAATTACTCTCAAATCTTTGATTATGTGCAGAGTGGTGGGGCCGGAGGGACGAAGGGAAAGAGGCAGGACTAATCTATTTCTTACTGTTTCAGGGATCCCAAAGATTACTCCCACCTTCGGAGGTTTGCTAGAAGGAGTCACGGGACTCAGCAAACAGTTGAACTCAAAGCTGGAGTTTATTATAGCCACATAGTAAGAATATACAGCTGGATCATAAGGGAAAGACACAGGCAGAGAAATCAATGCCAGGCTTCCTTATACCCACTCCCTCCAGTGATGGGGCACAACTAAGCATGTTCCTTTCTCCAGCAACTAAAAGTACAGTAAGTACCGTATGCAGTGTTTCTGCCTGGGGATCCCATTATGGACTCAGCATCCAAGGTTTTTACTGGGGTATGGTCACAGAGGCACCCTCTGACCAGCAAGGACCAGTCTTCCAGATTCCCAGAAGAAAGTAGGTGTTCCACATAAATCACGTTGTTTGTGCAGACAGTTTAAGCAGAGTGAACCATTCTGATTTCTTAGAGAATGGGACAAGTACCAAGTTCCCAGCTGTCAGCCAAGGCCCCCCACCCTTGCAGACAGACCCTTCTAAACATAGCAACCTCATGACTGCTTTGTTAACTCTTCCCTCCACTTCACCCCATGAAGAAGTTGTGAAAACGCGTCGAACTTTCCCCTATTTTCAGCATCGTAAGATCAACAGATAAAGAGAAGCAACATCACAGGAGGTTTTCTAGGAATTCTCTTTTGCAGTGGCTTGGTCCTGCAAATATCCATTTGGAAATATCAGTGTTCAATAGCTCAGGTGAAATTTAGAGACCCTCCAGGTATACTGGTACTGAGGCCCATGTGGGCCTGGCTAAAAGAACAAACCAGACCAATAAAAAAGAACTCTTATTTTGTTAGCTTTAAATAGAGAATACCAATGGGCTATATTTAATGATCGCCTTCATTTGAAAAGCATATTAAAAACTGAGATTTCATTTCTTGTCTCCCAGCAGCAAGACTCTGCTTGGAATAACAGTACAGATTTCCAGCAATGAAGCCAGCTCATCCGGTGACATAAATTTCATTTACCACAAACATAAACCATGTTTTCAGCGATAATTTACATATCTGAAATGACAGAAATTGGAAACTAATCAGCATGGCCTAAATACATGGCCCTCTTCATTGTAACTTTTTATAGCCAAAGTGACCTTTCTTAGTGGCAAGGTAGCATATTTATAGGATGATATTTTCTCATGTAATTCACTGTCACATTACATTTTCATAAATATTACTGAAAGGTGAAATCGCTGCGTGTAATAATAACTCACAAATACTAAACTGCATCCTTGAAAAAGCAATGAAAAGATATTAAATAAAAGTTTGCAAAGAGAAAATTATTCACGATTTCACACAAATTGCCTATTTTGCATGTTACCTTTCAGACTCTGTCCAGATCATATATATTTTAGAAGTTTATGATCATATTGTGCATCAATGTTCAGATTTTAAACACAGGACAAATATTTTCCCTATTTCTCCACAGATGTCATAATTATCATTCCATTACATTACTTGCTGCAGTAGGAGACAGTTTTACTTTTAATCTGTGTATTAAATTCTTAATTTTTAATCCAAGTAATCAATACCCATTGTTACAAACAAAATAGTCAAAAAATTACTTTAAATGAAGTCAGTCTCCTGCCTTACCACATGCCAGCTGCTATTCCCTAGTAGCAACCACTTTTATTTGAATGTCCATTTTAAATTTTCTACTGATCATCTCCATATCACTAAAAAACATACTTATACTATGATTTCTTAACGTATTGATTTTAGGTATGATCTATTGATTGCTACCTTTGGTTTCTTTATTGGTTTCCTTTGTAATTACTTATCCCTTCATTTCTTGTTCCATCTATGATGGGTGGAATTTTCTTAATTCCCCGCTCTATAGGAGTGAAAAGTAATGAGTGCCCTCATCTTCCCCTTCATTTTTCCTCCCCAACTTCACTCTGAAGCTCTCTGTTGTTCATGTTTACACTTTTATAGCATGGAGGTGGATAATACCTACATGCTGCTCTGTAGCCATGTCTGTCTTCCATACTTTGTCCATAGGTGAATTCTAAAAGTTGAAATCAATCAACAGTGTCTATATAATGATGATTCCATAACTACTATTCACTCGTGGAAGCAAATGGTATAGCGTTGCTATATTTCCTTTATTGTATAGCATTTTATTTTTCCTGGAACTTAAGTTGTCCTTGTCTTCCTTCTTGCAATGTTTGTATTGCTTCCTTATATGATTTAGGAAATTAAAGGTAGTAATGTATCTATAGAATCGCTTTTCCTCACCTATCCCTACTCTCTGATACTTCCCTCCCAAAGCAATCATTTCTCCTGCTCCAATAATAACTAACTGTCAGTAAAATTCAGCTGTCATCCTGAGATTCTCCTTCCTTACTCTATTGGGTTGAAATTATTATTTCCACTATTCCATCTTCTCTTTTACTTTTTTCTCCCACTTAGAACATATCTGAAGTATCTGTATTCCGTTCTTACACTTGCCTGATAGTTTTGCTGGGAAGAGAAATCTAAATTAAAAACAATTTTCATTCAAAAACTGGAAGTTTTACTTCATCAACCTATCACATCCTTTGTTGCTATGGTTCCTGATCTTTTACAGGTGGCCTGTTTTTATGTTTTCTTGTTTTGTTTTGTTGTTTTCTTCCTCAAAAAACTCATAAATGTTTGTCTTTTCCCAGGTGTTCAGAACATTCAGAAACTGTTTTCTCTGTAGATCATGTTTTATTTATTTGTGCTGGACATTAAGTAGATCTAAGTAGATCTCTTCATTCTTGTTTTTCAGTGCTATGAAATTAATTTTTCTGATAATTTCCTCCTCTGTCTTTTCCCTGTTCTCTTTCTAGTCTGCCTAGATTTATTCTCTATAACTTATCTTTTCTCTCACATTCTCCATCACTGCTTTTCTCTATTATACCTGCCTCAAAATCATCTACCCTTTCAGTGTTTTAAAAAACGTTATACAGTCATATATTAAACATTTTGTTCCTTGTTCCTTTTTTCAGAGCATTTTGTTTTATGGATGCAGTACCTGCTTACATTTTTCTGAGAATCATAAGAAAAAAACCTAATCTCTTCTCTGATTTATTTCTGCTTTTGTGTGTGTGTGTGTGTGGTGTGTGTGAGGTCATTTTTCCTGCCTATTCATCTTGTGTTCTTTTCTTCATTTTTCAGATTTTCTTCAAATACCTGGTGATCCTTAGTTACATATATTTAAGGATCAAGCAACAAAAAAACTGACAAGTACCTTATGCCCATCAAGATGACTATTCTCAAAAAAAATAGAAAATAGTAAGTGTTGGTGAGGATGTGGAGAAATTGGAACCCCTGTGCCCTGTTGCTGGGAATGTAAAATGATGCTGCTGCTATGGAAAAGTGTGGCAATTTCTCAAAAAAAATGAAAAATAGAATTGCTATATGATCCAGCAAGTCCACTTCCGGGTATCTACCCCAAAGAATTGAAAGCAGAGTCCCTAAGAAATATTTGTATACCTATGTGCACAGCAGCACTATTCACAATAACCAAAGGTGGAAGCAACCCAATTGTCCATCAATGGATTGGAGATTAAACAAAACATGGTATATACATACAATGGAATATTACTCAGCCGAAAAAGGAAAAAAATTCTGACACATGATACAACATGAATGTTGAAGCATTGTGCTAAGTGAAATAAGCCATCAACACTGTACAATTTCACTTCTGTAACATATCTAGAGAGTAATCAAATGCACAGAAACAGAAAATTGAATGGTGGTTGCCAGAAGCTGAGGGAAGGGGGAATGGGAGATGTTGTTTAATGGATAGAGAGTTTCAGATTTGCAAGATGAAAAAGTTATGGAGATTGGTTGCACAATGATATGAACATACTCAGCAATACTGAACGGTACACTTGAATATGGGTAAGATGATTTTTTTAAAAAGAGGAAAAGAACCTGACAAGCAGCTGTAGCAGAAGCACTGGGGCATTACCCATTATCTTTTCAGCAAATTACAATTTCAGCTCATGCTGGCATGACTCCAATTTGATTTGAGTGTACCAGTTCATGGCAATGTTTTAAATTTTTGATGTGAAAGTAATCAATATTAGCAACATACATTTTTGTATTAACACTTTTCTCCAAGATATGGGCTCAATGACATCTTATATGAGTTGTTCTGTATTTGGAAATGGTCTTAATTATGACACAGCAAGGAATGAAATGGCAGTGAGTTAAACTGCTCAGAACACAGGAGTTCTGATCTTTAGTACAAATTTTCTAGGAGTATATAAAGCAAGCAAGAGGGGTGGTGTTGGAAAGAAAAGAATTTCAGGCTGTATGAATCAAATGAAATCCTACCACCTTAAGATAAATTGATATAGAAGCTTAAAAGATTTTCTTTTTAGCCTTTTAAATCTATAAATTCTACTTTCTTGAAGGATTGTTTTCATTTTATAACAGTAACATGTTTTTAAAGAAGAAAAGAGGTTGGGCACAGTGGCTCACATCTGTTAACCCAGTCAAGGCAGGCGGCCAGGGCAGGAGGATCACTTGAGCACAGGAGTTTGAGACCAGCCTAGGTAACACAGTGAGGCCTCATTTCTACTAACATTTAAAAAAATTAGCCAGGCTTGGTGGTGTACACACCTGTAATCCCAGCTACTTGGGAGGCTGAGGTGGGAGGATTGCTTGAACCCCGGAGTTGGAGGTTTGCAGTGAGCCATGATAATGCCACTGCACTCCAGCCTGGG